>NW_025060495.1:0-5409 GCF_019279795.1 Protopterus annectens
GAAAAGAACTATTTGCCCAAGCAAAGTATTAGGCATCATAATTGATGACAAACTAAAATTTGACATGCACATTTCTAAGAATCAAAAGGTTCACAAGAAAATAGGAACAATGTATAGAAACAAAAGTCTTAAAAGGGCTGCAAGAATAGCCATAGCTAGAATAAGTCTCTCCTCCCCTCTTTTATATGCATCCTATACTTACCAACCTAAAAAAGTCAGAACTAAGTAAATTAGAATCCTGTTACAATAAGATTGCAAAATTCAACCCATCAGTGTCAATGCCTCAAAAATCTGTCTTGGTTGGAACGCCATGTTATGAACTATAAACAATTAGTAATGGCTCACAAAATAATGCACAATCCTGACAAGTTTTTTCCTAAAAATCTTCTACAACCCTGCTCTAACATTGCAATTTTCGATCATCTAACAAAGACTTACTCCAAGTAACCAAAGTATCTAATACAGCAGGTAACTTTTACACTGTTGCCAAAATTGGAATACCTTTCCCTCATCGATAGATCCATAAGTAATCTTAATCATTTCAAAATATCTCTCAAAAGACACTTATTTGAATCTTGGCTTTGCACATGTAACATGATAGATATATATAACCTTAAATATTTTCCCCAAAGCAATTCTAAAAGTATGCTTTTATTAATACAAGGTTTTGAAATAATGCTTGTTTTTATATCTTAAATACAAATTTTGAAATGTTTCTTTCTAAAAAGCAGAAACTGCAAGGCTGAGCTGCAGAGTTAAGAATGGACAATGTGCTTAAGTAAGCATGAACTGCAGAGTTAAGAATAGATGTAATGTACTGAAGCAAACAGATGTTCTTCGTTCCACATTGCTGCAGTCCTAACTATTGGGGTAGTCCGCTGTCCAGTCGGGAATAAAGAAGACGCTTCAGGGCGATTAGACTGACGCCAGTACGCCAGGGTACTAAGCGCATGACCGACGATATCCTCAGTCTTTTTGCCGCATGGTCCGATGCAGAAGCAGTTTTGAGTGCAGGTTGGCTCTGAAATTTTCTGAAGTGGGAGTTTCAGACCGAATCAAAGTTGGCTTACTGCTAGAACATTTTGTTTTTTCTTGCCTCAGTATTTAACCGGATGTCAGAAAAAGTGAATAACTGTTTTTCTTGTAAACAGATACCTCATAGGGATTACCATACCTTGTGTATACCTTGTTTAGGGCCTGAGCACACGTTGTTGGATGCGCTTTGTGCTAGATTTAACAAACGCACTATTAAGAGAAGGTTAGACTGTGCCAGGTTAGTGTTTGGGAAGCGAATTATAAAATGCCGCCGGATGCTACGCCCGCTTCAAAAAGCGCAAGGACAAAACAGCAAGCTAGGGTTGATGAACCGCAGTCCCAGACGTGGTTCTTTAGAAGGCTCAGTGGAGCCAGAGGTTTTGCCAGGAGTTTCTTTGGAGTCTCAGGGAGACTTTACTGTTACAGGATTTCCTTCAGGAGGTAGGCCATGCTGAAGGGACTTCTCAGGTAACTGTTCTTCCTCTTCCCAAGGTAGTTAGAGCCTCCTTCTGTTTCCAAAACTTTTGAGAGGTAGGCCAAGTTTAGCTTCAGTGGGGCTTCTCCTAGCACTTCAGGTTCTGTGCCTAAGAAACATATGCTTAAAATGGCAGAAGATTTGATTACTATGATTAGAGGTTCTATGCCCCTTCTGATAAGAGGCCTAGGGTGGAACCTGAGTTTGAGAGTTTTGAACAGTGTTCAGAGGCTTTGAGTCTTCTGGGAAGATTTGCAAGAGTATCCTCCTTATTCTGATTCTGATGTGGATGATTCCACTCCTACAGCTTCCCCTTTGAGGATTTCTCATTTTCAGAGACTCTGCATTCCATGAGGGAACACTTTAAATGGGAAGGCCAGGATTACTCTGATTCCAGGAAAAGGTTGGGAATTCTTGTTTTTACCCCAGCATAGGCCCTTAGCTATACCTCCTGTGTTGAATGTGGTGGAAGATGATGTTCTTCGTCTTCCATTGCTGCAGTCCTGACTTTTGGGGTATAGTCCGCGTCCAGTCGGCCGAATACCAGAGAGGTGAGCCGGTCGGGGCCCATTAGACTGACGCCAGTACGCCAGGGTACCGCGCATGACCGACGCCATATCCTCAGTCTTTTTGCCGCATGGTCCGATGCAGAAGCTTTTGGAGTGCAGGTTGGCGTTCTGAAATATTTCAAACCGGAGTTTCAGACCAAACAGAGTTGGTTGGACTTGGGAACATTTTGGTTTTTCTTGCCTCAGTATTTTACCGGATGTCAGAAAAAGTGAATAACTGTATTTCTTGTGGGAAACAGATACCTCATAGGGATTATTACCTTGTGTATACCTTGTTTAGGGCCTGAGCACGACGTTGTTGGGCCGTTGTGCTAGTTTAACAAACGCACTATTAAGAGGAGGTTAGACTGTGCCAGGTTAGTGTTTGGGAAGCTGTAATTATAAAAAGCCGCCGGATGCCGACCCGCTCTCCAAGAAGCGCAAGGATAAAACAGTGAAGCCTAGGGTTGATGAACCGCAGTCCCGGACGCCGGTTCTTTAGAAGGCTCAGTGGAGCCGGAGGTTTTGCCAGGAGTTTCCATGGAGTCCCAGGCAGAAACTATACTATTACAGGATGTGCCTCTCAGGAGGTAGGCCAGGCTGAGGGGCTTCTCAGGTAACTGTTCTTCCTCTCTTCCCAAGGTAGTTAGAGCCTCCCCTTTTGTTGCCAAATCTTCTTTGAGAGGTAGGCCAGTTCAGCTTCAGTGGGGCTTCTCCTAGCATTTCGGGGTTTTGTACCTAAGAAACATATGCTTAAAATGGCAGAAGATTTGATTACTATGATTAGGGTTCTATGCCCTCCTGATAAGAGGCCTAGGGTGGAACCGAGTTTGATAGTTTTGAACAGTGTTCAGAGGCTTCAGAGTCTTCTGTGGAAGATTGCAGGAGTATCCTACTTATTCTGATTCTGATGTGGATGATTCCACTCCTACAGCTTCTCCTCCTGAGGATTTCTCATTTTCAGAGACTCTGCATTCCATGAGGGAGCACTTTAAATGGGAAGGCCAGGATTACTCTGATTCCAGGAAAAGGCTTAGGGAATTCTTGTTTTTACCCCAGCATAGGCCTTTAGCTATTCCTCCTGTGTTGAATGTGGTGGAAGATGTTTTTGCAGAGGCTTCCCTGAACCCTGACTCTTTGCCTCCTGCTCCTGTTAAGCCTGATAGGTATTATAGGGTGCCTGAAGCTCATAAATATTTGTTTAAGAGTCCTAGGGCGACCCAGAAACTATTTCTCAAGGGCCTAAAGGTGTAAAGGCTTCTGTGGTTAAAAATCCTGTTCCCACTGATAAAGAGGCAAGGGCTTTGGATAGGTGGGGAAAGAAAGTGTACTTCTTCCACTCTAGCCATGAGAGCGTTGAATTGTCAGTTTCACATGCTAAAATATCAGAATTATCTCCTTTCACAATTGAAATCTAAGGTGGATGCTTTCGGAAGGTATTGAGTGTAAAGAGTTGCTGGATTTGGTTCATGTGTCTGAACAAGTGGGTAAGCATTCTTTGCAATGTGGTTTTGATGCTGTACAGGCCTCCGAGGGTGGCTGCACAGTTCTGTTCTTCGAGGCATGCCTGGTTGAAGGATCAGAATTTAGCTGAGCATGTTAAGACAAGGATTTTGGATGCTCCTTTACAGTCTGATGTGTTGTTTGGTCTGTGGAAGCAGTTTTAAAGAAAATGGAGGACAAAGCTAAGTCTATGCAAACTGTTAAAGATTTTTGCAGGTGCAGCCACCAAAGTTTAGTAGAAATTGGCCTGCTAAGGGGTGGACATATCCTGCTTATGATTCCCAGTCTAGGGGTAGGTCTAGACGGGTAGGGGCAGGGCTCAAGGTTCTTTAGGCCTAGAACAGGAGTTCACCTGCTCAGACTTCTGGTGAGGGCAGGGGTCAGTCCTTTCGTAAACAGACCCAATGACCTGCTTTTCAGCTGCCAGCAGATTCTCGCTGGCAGCTCCTTTGGGAGGAAGACTGTCTCTTTCAAAGAAAATTGGGATTTAATTACTCAAGACAAATGGGTGTTGGATATCATTCACCACGGTTACAGATTTTATTTCCATACAATGCCCCTTTCAAAGGCATGCCAGACGTCCTCCTCCACAAAGAAAAGAGGCTCACAAGCAAGTTTCTCAGTTACTTCACATAGGGGCCATTCAGCCAGTCCCTGTATCAGAAAGGGGCCTAGGATTTTATTCTCGCCTGTTCCTAGTACCAAAGAAGGGGAACACGTGGAGACCAATTTTGGATTTATCTATCCTCAACACTTATCTGGACATTCCCAAGTTCAAGATGTTGACGTTACAACAGCTTTTACCTCTGCTGGGCAAAGATCACTGGATGGTAACTTTAGATCTCAAGGAAGCTTACCTTCATGTGCCTATAAGGCTAAGTTGCAGGAAGTATCTGCGTTTGAGCTGGAAATTCTCATTATCAGTTCTCTGCATTGCCCTTTGGCTTATCTACTGCCCAGAGTATTCACAAAGGTTCTGGCTCCAGTGATAGCTTACTTCAGGCTTCAAGGAATTCAAATCTATCCTTACTTGGACGACTGCCTGATTCTGGCTCAAGAAAAGGAAGACCTTCTACAGCATCTGAATATGTTATAGCAGTGCTAAGATGCCTAGGGTATTCTGTGAACGAAATAAAGTCCAGTCTAGTACCCTCTCAAGACATGTGCTTTCTGGGTGTGAGACTGAATACAGCAGCCCAGATGGCCTTTTTAACCCCGGACAAACAAAAGAGTCTGTCACTTTACTTCCATCAACTATCTCATCAGTCCGTGCTGACTGCAAGGACAGTCCTTCAAGCATTAGGGTTCATGGCATCTTGTATTCTGGTGCTTCCCAATGCCAAACTGCATATGAGGAAGCTACAATGGTATCTCAAAATGTATGGACACAGCACTGCCAGGATTTGGACACTGTCATTGAAATAATACCTTGCCTTCAAAAAGAATTGTTGTGGTGGGCTCAGGAATGTCACCTAAACAAGGGACTCTCTGTGACCCGCCAGAGGCAAGCCAGATCTTAACGCCAGATGCCTCGGACATTGCTTGGGGAGCCCATCTAAATGGAAAGTGGATACAAGACAAGTGGCCTGCCAGACTACAGCATCTACATATCAACATGAAAGATGTTAGCAGTCCAGTTTGCATTAATGGCTTTCAAGGAGTTCTTCCAGGGCAGGTGTTGATTCTAACAGACAACACAACTGTCATGTGGTACATCAACAAGCAAGGGGAACATTCTTATCCTCTATGCAGGCAAGCAATGATTTTATGGGAGACTGCTAAGCCTGCAACTAACTCTTCAGGCAAGGTTTCTGCCAGAGCACAGAACTCCTTAGCAGATGGAACGAA
>NW_025060496.1:0-5202 GCF_019279795.1 Protopterus annectens
CTTCTGGCTTGGGAGCCAGCCACTACCAGTTCAGAGTACTTTGGCCTCACCACAGCCCCAGGGTGTTCACCAAGTGCATGGCAGTAGTATCAGCAAACTTGAGACTGCAAGGATTCCAGGTGTTCCTATGTTTGGATGACTGGCTCATTACCGCTATGACCAGGCACTGACTGTTGAGGCAAGAGAAGAAGTTCTCCAAACATCATCTTTCTTGGGCATAACCATAAATTACAAAAATCTCACTTGAGAAAATGCAAACACTGGATTTCACAGGGCTTCTTTAAACACACAGACTGCAATAGCCTCCTTTTCCACACAAAGATGGATACAGTCCAATTTCAAGTCATGAAATGATCAACAGCAACACAGTACCAGCAAGATTAGTTCTTCAGGCACTGGGTTGATGGCAGCATCTATAACACTTGTCCCCTTGTCCAGATTTCACATTAGAATATTGCAATAGCTGCTTGCAACACAATGGTCCATGCTTTAGCAACCAGTGTCACTACCAATTGCAATCCTCAAGTGTATGTAAAAGGGATCTCACGTGGTGGGTTCAATTGGATCAAATTTTACAGGGCTGTCCATTCATTCCCCCTCAGCCCAAGGCCACAGTGACCACAGACGCTTCCTAGTTAGGGTGAGGGGTATTGTCTGAGGAGGACTGCCCAAGGCACTTAGTCCCCAGTAGAAGCCAATTTGCACGTCAACTTCCTACAGATCAGAGTGCTTTTAGCCTTGCCAGGCCTTCCAGGATGCTCTCCCTTTTGGAACTATTACAGTTCAAATGGACAGTATGTCAGTAGATGTTCTTCATCTCACATTGCTGCAGTCCTTACACTTGGGTAGTCCGCTGTCCTCGGTCGGCCCGAATATCAAAGTATAGGCTGACGTCGGTCAAGGCGCTTAAGACTGACATCAGGACGTCAGGGTACAAATGCGCATGACCGGCCATATCCTCAGTCTTTTGCCGCATGGTCCGATGCAGAAGCAGCGTTGCAAGTGCCGTTCGCTTCTAAAATTTTTTCGAATTCGGAGTTTCAGACCGAGTCAAAGTTGGCTAAGTACCCGTTGGGAATATTTTAGTTTTTCTTGCCTCAGTGGTTTACCGGATGTCAGAAAAAGTGAATAACTGTATTTCTTGTGGGAAGCAGATACCGCATAGAGATTATCATACTTTGTGTATTCCTTGTTTGGGGCCTGAGCACTGCGTTGTTGGGTGTCGCTTTGTGCTAGGTTCAATAAGCGCATAGAAGGTTAGATTGTGCCAGGTTGGTCTTGGAAGCGGTGCAATTATAATATGCCGTCGGATGCTCCGCGCCCGCTTCTTCAAGAAGCGCAAAGACAAAGCAGCTAAACCCAGGCAAGAAGAGTCGTCCGTCCCGGACGCCGGTTCTTTAGAGGCGTCAGTGGAACCGGTGGTTCCGGAGGCTTCTCTGGAGTCCCAGGGGGAGACTTTGATATTGCAGGATGTGGCCTCTCAGGAGGCAGGTCAGGCTGAAGGGGCTTCTCAGGTTACTGTACTCCCCTCCCTTCCTAGGGTGGTTAGGCCCCTCTCCTTCTGTTTCCAAGGCTTCTCCCAGAGGCAGGCCAGGTTTAGCTTCTGTTGGTGTCACTCCTAGTTCAACAGGATCTGTGCCCAAGAAGCACATGCTTAAAATGGCAGAAGATTTAATTACTTTGATTAGAGGTTCTTTGCCCCCTCCTGATAAGAGGCCTAGGGTGGAACCAGAGTTGGGGAGTTTTGAGCAGGCTTCGGATGTTTCAGAGTCTTGGCTGAAGACCTGCAGGAGTACTCCCCTTATTCTGATTCTGATGCAGATGATTCCACTCCTTCTGCTTCTCCTCCAGAGGATTTTTCTTTTTCAGAGACTCTTCATTCCATGAGGGAACATTTTAAGTGGGAAGGTCAGGACTTCTCTGATTCCAGGAAAAGGCTTAGGGAATTTTTGCTTTTACCCCAGCATAGGCCTTTGGCTATACCTCCTGTTCTGGATGTTGTGGAAGATGTTTTCAGAGGCTTCACTTAATCCTGCTTCTTTGCCTCCTGCTCCTGTTAAACCGGATAGGTATTACAGGGTGCCTGAGGCTCATAAATATCTTTATAAGAGTCCTAGGGCGGACCCAGAAACTGTTAGTCAGGGACCTAAGGGTGTCAAGGCCTCTGTTGTAAAAATCCGGTTCCTCCAGATAAAGAGCCCAGAGCTTTGGATAGATGGGGAAAGAAAGTCTATACTTCTTCCACCTTAGCTATGAGGGCTTTGAATTGCCAGTTTCACATGTTGAAATATCAAAACTATCTTCTTTCTCAATTGAAGTCTAAGGTAGATGCTCTGGGAAGGCATTGAGTGTAAAGAATTACAAGATTTGGTGCATGTCTCGGAACAGGTGGGTAAGCATTCTTTGCAATGTGGTTTTGATGCTGTACAGGCCTCGTCTAGGGTGGCTGCCACTGGTTCAGTTCTTCGCAGGCACGCCTGGCTGAGGGATCAGAATTTATCTGACCATGTTAAGACAAGGATTTTGGATGCTCCTTTACAGTCTGATGTGTTGTTTGGTTCACCTGTGGAGTCAGTCTTGAAGAAAATGGAAGACAAGGCTAAGTCTATGCAGACTGTTAAAGATTTTTGCAAGTTCAGCCTCCGAAGTTTAGTAGGAATTGGCCTGCTAAGGGGTGGACGTATCCTTCTTATGATTCTCAGTCTAGGGGTAGATCTAGACGTGGTAGGGGCAGAGCTCAGGGTTCCTTTAGACCTAGAACGGGGAGTTCACCTGCACAGTCTTCGGGTGAGGGCAGGGGCCAGTCCTTTCGTAAACAGGCCCAATGACCTACCTTTTCAGCTGCCAGATCCTTTTTGCCTGGCAGCACCTTTGGGAGGAAGGTTGGCACTCTTCAAGGAAAATTGGAGTTTGATTACCCAAGACAGATGGGTATTGGATATCATACACCAGGGTTACAAGTTTTATTTCCATACCTTGCCTCCTTTCAAAGGCATGCCAGACGTTCCTCCTCAGCAAAGACTAGAGGCTCACAAACAAATTTCTCTGTTACTTCAAATAGGGGCCATACAACCGGTCCCTCTACCAGAAGTGGGCCTAGGATTTTATTCTCGCCTGTTCCTAGTACCAAAGAAGGGGAACACGTGGAGACCAATTTTGGATTTATCTATCCTCAACACTTATCTGGACATTCCCAAGTTCAAAATGTTGACGTTACAACAGCTTTTACCTCTGCTGGGCAAAGATCACTGGATGGTGACTCTGGATCTCAAGGAGGCTTACCTTCATGTTCCTATCAGGCTCAGTTGCAGGAAGTATCTGCGTTTTGGCTGGGACTTCTCATTATCAGTTCTCTGCATTGCCCTTTGGCTTATCTACTGCCCAGAGTGTTCAGGAAAGTTCTGGCTCCAGTGATAGCTTTCTTCAGCGTAAGAGGAATACAGATCTATCGTTATTTGGACGATTGCCTGATTCTGGCTCAAGAAAAGGATGAACTTCTTCATCATTTACAGTATGTGATAGCAGTGCTAAGATGCCTGGGGTATTCTGTGAACGAAATAAAGTCCAGTCTAGTACCCTCTCAGGACATGTGCTTTCTGGGTGTGAGACTGAATACAGCATCCCAGATGGCCTTTTGACCCCGGACAAACAAAAGAATCTTTCTCTTTACTTCCATCAATTGTCTCATCAGTCCAGGCTGACTGCAAGGACAGTCCTTCAAGCCTTGGGGTTCATGGCATCTTGTATTCTGGTGCTTCCCAATGCCAAACTGCATATGAGGAAGCTACAATGGTATCTCAAAATGTATGGACACAGCACTGCCAAGATATGGACACTGTCATTCAGATAATACCTTGCATTCAAAAGGAATTTTTGTGGTGGGCTCAGGAATGTCACCTAAACAAGGGACTCTCTGTGACCCGCCAGAGGCGAGTCAGATTCTAACGACAGATGCCTCAGACAAAGCTTGGGAGCTCATCTAAATGGAAAGTGGGTACAAGACACGTGGCCTGCCAGACTTCAACATCTACATATCAACCTTGAAGGAGATGTTAGCAGTCCAATTTGCATTAATAGCTTTCAAGGATTTACTTCTTCCAGGGCAGGTGTTGATTCTAACAGACAACACAACTGTCATGTGGTACATCAACAAGCAAGGGGAACACATTCTTATCCTCTATGCAGACAAGCAATGATTTTGTGGGAGACTGCTCTCAGTTTACAGCTAATCTTCAGGCAAGGTTTCTGCCGAGCACAGAACTCCTTAGCAGATGTGTTGAGCAGACAAATTATGGATCCCCACGAGTGGAAATTGGATCCTCATGTATTTCAGAAATTGACAGTGTTATGGGGAACTCCAGACATAGATCTGTTCGCTTCTCCACTAAACTACCAGCTGCCAAAGTTTTGCACAAAAGGTTTCATCCCACAGCTTGGAAAGTGGATGCTCTTTCATTCAATTGGAGCAATCTTCATGTGTATGCCTTTCCACCTCTGCCTCTCCTCCCAAAGGTACTCCTGAAAGGTCAGACAGGACAAGCCAAAGATGATTTTAATAGCTCCAGATTGGCCTCGACAGCACTGGTACCCATTACTGAGAAGTCTGGTCAGCCTCCATGGCCTTTGCCTTGATTCTACACCTGCTGTCTCAGGAGAACAGTCATTTACTCAATGTCAAACTTCACTCTCTTCATCTAACAGCCTGGCATATTCTGTTTTAAACCCTGGAGGGTCTCAGCTTCCACAGCAAGTTTTGAATGTTATTTTGGAGGCCAGAAGGCCTAGTACAAGGAAAGTGTACGCAGATAAATGGAAGAGATTTTTATTTTGGAGTACAGCAAAGGATTTGATGTTTCTAGCCTAATTTAAGTGTGGCTCTTCAATATCTTACTGAGTTACTGGACAAAGGTTTGTCCTTCTCTTCTATTAAGGTTCATGCTGCAGCAATTTCTGCTCACTATGACTGTGACCCACCATTGTTTTCTCATCCTTTGTTTAAGCAATTCCTTAGAGGGCAAAGAATATAAGACCCCCATAGAGCTCCTACTCCTGCTTGGGATCTCAATTTTGTGTTGGAGAAACTCACTCTACAACCTTTTGAGCCTGCAGCTACTGCTGAGTTGAAATATTTATCATGGAAGACTGCTTTTTGTTGGCCATTACCTCTGCAAGAAGGGTTTCTGAATTGCAGGCCCTTATGGC
>NW_025060497.1:0-5356 GCF_019279795.1 Protopterus annectens
AAATGGCTACAAAAGATTACTGGTGGTAAAGGACCATTTCTCTTTAACAGTTGAGAGCATTATAGCAAATTTCTCAGAATAATATAATCAAAATGCATTTAGCCAATTGCTCCAGTTGTAGGACAAATACACAGATTTATCTCTGTCTAATACAGTTTACTGCTCGTGAGTCTAAACTAGGGTGAGGGGGTCATAAGTCCAGTGAAAAAACAACTCCGTACAGGAGAATAAACTGAATTTTTACTTCTGAAATAATGAGAACTCACTGAAGTAGTATTTAGGCCATTGCTGTACTCAGAGTACTCAGCAGAACTTCACCACAACACCCCAAATGAAAACCAAGGCCAGATTAAAAAAACACTGCTCTTGGTGTAAGTGATTTTCTCCAGTGTAAGCTTGCCCTGACTCCAAAAGACTTGATCTTTGTGGAGGTGACTTACTCTGGTGTAAGCCTGTGGTAAAAGGCATATCTACCATATTTGTTTGTAAATAAGACCTAACCAGAGAATAAGGCCTAGCATAGTTTTCCAGAGTAGTCATGATATAAGCCCTACCCCAAAATAAGCCCCAGTAAAGATCGTCAACAACACACGATGGACGTGTTGAATTATAAAATAATATTATTGACACCCGTTGACTGAGGTTATCATACTCTGCTCACCATTTTCAGACGATTCAGACACCCAACTTCTTCTCTTTGCAGAAAGTCGTAAGATTCTTTCCCTGGGAGTCCTCCATGATTCTTACAGTAACCTTAATCATCACTCACACTTGACGGTTGAGATCCTTGGCCCATAAACACTGGCAGGTGTACTTTGATCGGTCAAAGTACAGACAATGCACATAAAGCATACGCACTTGATAATGGATAGCTGTGGTTGCATCTTCTCTTCTTAACCAGCGCTATTTTGTGTTGCCACTCCAGTCTCATAAGTCTTCAATTAACCCCACCCAACAAGATGAGTGCAAAAAAAAGAGCTGTTCCATCGAGTACAAGAAAGGAATCATGGAGGACTCCCGGGAAAATAATCTGATGGCTTTCTGCAAATAAAAAGAAGTTAGATCTCCGAATGGTCCAAAAATGGCGTGCAGTGTATGATAACCTCAGTCAACAGGCCGATGATTGAAATGCTAAGAAGTGCAAGTGTGGATCAGGTTGGCAACCATTATTTCCTGAGCTGGAAGACATCATCTGTGAATGGGTTGCTAACAGGACAGCAAAAGCTTGGTTGTGCACAGGGCTGATATTCAAGCATTTGCCCTTGCAATGGCACCACAGTTAGAAATATCCCCCAGAAGAATTCAAAGCATCATAACATTGGCTGGATGGCTTCCTTCAGTGATATGAACTATCTCTAAGAAGATCAACAACACTGTTCAAGCTGGAAGATACTGAAGTTATTAAACATGAACTTGCATTCAAGTCCTTTGTTGATGGCATCAACTTTTTTAAATACCAACTCTCCAACATGATTGCTATGGATGAAACTGCAGTGTTTATGGGCCAAGGATCTCAAACAACAATTGATCAGAGGGATGCCTCATCAATCTACATTCCCTCCACTGGTTACGAGAGTTCACGTGTTACCTGTATTTTGGCAATTTGTCAAATGTCATGTAACTGTCTACTTTTGAATGTCAAAATATTAACTGTAATTGCTTACTTGTATTTGTCTGCATTGCTACATTCACATTTGTTTCTATTATATTGTCCTTATTGCTATGTTTTATTATGTAAACGCTGGAGCTTTTCTCCCCGGGCCTCCGCTGAAAATGGACATGTATCCAGTCAGACTATCCCAGTCAACAAATGTAAAATAAATAAAAATAAAATGTGTCTAGATGGAAAGAAAGCCCCACCTCTAATCATTAGTAAGGGCAAGAAAGATAAGATTGAACATGTTTCAGGCATTTACATTCTTGAAACTGAAAAAGCCTGGTGCACACATGCAGTTATAAGGAAGTGGGTCGATGTAATACTGCCACTTGTTTTGCGAGGTGGTGAAAGAGGTCTGCTAGTCTGGGATTCAGCCAGCACTCACCAAGCTAAAGAAATGAAGACATTTCTTGCATGGAGAAGAATAGCTCAAATAATGATTCCCGCAGGAATGACTGCCTATCTCCAGACTCTTGATATTGCAATAAACAAGCCATTCAAGGACCATTTGCACATGGAACTCAATAACTGCATTGAAAATAGAATGGAGAGAAATCAGCATGGAAATTTTGTGAAGCCTAGCCTGCAAGAGGTCATGACTTGGGTGAAAAATTCATGGGATAAAATCAGTGACAGCTGTGTTTCAATGCACTACAAGCAGGCTACTTGGACAAGCAGTGCTCATTTAAGGAGAGGTCTATTGCTAGGCATGACAGATTGGGGCCAATGCTTCTACAGGAAATGGAGTTGCAAGAAATTCAGGCCAAAATTTGGGGGTTGGAGACTTATGACAATGTACCAGAAGAAGATGATATGACTGTATTTGAATAACTGTGAAAGCCAAGGTCTAGATATTCTGAAGTTGAAATGTTTGTTGCACTGTTTATGTAGAATTCTCACACAACTGTTAACCCGTTACTTAGAACTGTTGTGCAATAACAAAAAAAGTACCAAATAAATGTCAATTTGTGTACATGTGTAAATGTTGAATTTTGTACATGAATAAATGATTTATGTTCATGAATAAATGTCGATTTTTGTACATGAATAAATGTAGATTGTTGTGCGGTGGGGGTAAATAAGGCATACCCTGATAATAAGCCGTTATTCATATTTCAGTGGGGGAAAGAGTATAAGACCCGGTCTTATTTTCGGGGAAATATGGTATAAAGCAGGCCTAAACTGTAGAGTCACCTACACCAACTGCAAGTCTTTTAGAATCCTGCCACAAGTGTAATGCAAAATGCCAGATTGTGGCATCAAGGGCACATGAACCAAAGCCACTGAGGCCCCTCACTGGAAGGCAAATCATTTGGCTACTTCTGACATAATGCAGACATAGTACACTTGTATTCTAGACATCATAGGTTAAATAGCCTCCAAGTGGATACCAATCATTGTGCCAGTCTGTGACAACAAAAGCCCTCTATAGTGCAGGATTTATTGGCTGTATATAAGAAACCATATGTTAGTTCCCAGAAGACAGAGTATACTTTGGCACAAAACATAAACCAAGTGGAATGCGCCCCTTTTAAGACAGTACACTACCTCTGACTATGATGGAATCATATAAATATAATGGCAATGTCACTATTTGTCAGATTTTGTGCCCACCCATCAAGCCATATCAATAATCGATCCAACACCTTTGGTTCGCTAAAATACAACAGTAAGGCCAAGCAGTCCAAAAAGTCAAAAGGATACTTGCAATAAAAACATATAAATAATCCCCTGTGATGCTTTCTTCAATCTCGAATGTAATATAACAATTCTCAGTCAATGCCAATACGATAGATGTTCTCCAAAAAAGCAACTCACGAATGCCGGCTAAAAACTGATTTATTAATGTGACGTCAATAAAACTGCTTGTACCTCTCCAAGCAACCCGAGGTTAAGCAGATACAACGCTAAAAAGTGCACTAATGAACAAACCAAAATAATAAAATCAAAGTTCATTGCAAAATACTTAAAATGTGTTTTAAATGTATGAAATACGTTTAAAATACATTTAAAATAACACAGACAAGATGTTACGGTTAACCACTTTCACTCAAACCTCTTGAGCTTCTTCAGAATATCTCCATTATGAATTGTCTGTCTTTTGAAACTTCTTTGGCGCCAAATCTAACAGCCAAAATTTAAAGCAACAATGTATCCCAATATGTCCCTTGTGGTTAATATGCAACAATGTAAACAAAACAGTCTATACATCTCGCTCATTTATATATCCGTTGCAAAAACTAGTATTATGTTAAAAACTGTATTACAATGCTGAAATAAACTTTTTACATACCCTAACAATAGAAAACATTCATGAATAATGTTCTTAAATAATTCTCCTGATGTCATACAGATAATAACATAACAAAAATGATAATGTATATTAACCACACATGTGACCCTAAATCAATTGACTAAAATATGCTAACTAAAAAACAAACTGTGTATTTTGTACTACATAACTATATATTGGCCTCAAGTATTGCCTTTAATGAAATATTGTCATTAAGTCCTGGTGGAGTGGTGGCATCAATAAATATTTGCCACCATGCTTCACAATAATTTAAAACTCTTTTAATATGTCTACCTCTAGGATCATTTCTAACCATATCTAGCAACCCGAATTTAAAATAATGATCATCACCATTAGTGTCTATATGTTGAAAAAGTGCACTTCTTTCATCTTTTTTCCTTATATTATAAATATGTTCATATATACGCTTTTTTAAACTTCTTTCGGTTTTTCCCACGTAATAACTAAAACATTCTTGGCAGATGGCGATGTATACTACCATTTTAGTATTACAATTCCCCTTGATAAACCTGATTTTAGATCTGATGGTGTTGTTTAATGTTATTTCCTTATTGTCAATAATATAACGGCACTGGCTACATGATCCACATTTCGTAGTGTGTTGAATGACGTGCATAGATGTTTCATTACTATGTGTATTTCCCATTTCTAATAATCTTTTAATATTAGCTCCCATCTTATACACTATACTTGGTTTGTCTCCTATTTTATTCCTTACTGTCTCATCACTTAATAAAATGTACCGATAATTCTTAATGATTTGTATAACATTTCTAGTTTGTAGATTGTACATCAAAATTAATGCCCTTCGCTTGTCTTCATTTGGATTTATATTATTCCCCACACTGAAATTATTTCCTTTGATGGATTTGTTACCTAATCCTAATAAAGGTTTGTATTTGGTATTCCAAAGACTCAGAACGTATGTGTCCACATCGTCCAGTAATTTTTGTGGATAACCCCTTTCAAAAAACATATTGTGTATGAAATTAATTTCATCTACTAGGGACACATACTCTGTAGTCATTCTCATAGCCCTTACACATTGACCTTTGTATATATTCTTTTTTAATTTTTCAGGATGGCAACTTCCATATGACAAATAATCATTGGAAAAAGTTTCCTTTCTAAAGATTTTGGAATGTAATTTCCCTCCATCCATATATACTAGAGTGTCAAGGTAGGCCGTGCCAACCTTGTTGTGTGAATATGTGAATTTCAAAAAATCACTGCTGTAATTGAGAAACTGAATAAACTCTAATAATCCTTCTTCACTTGATTTCCATATAATATAAATGTCATCCAAATATCTAACATAGTGAGCAATGTGCTCAAAATGAGGGCTAGAAAAAAGAACAGAGTCTTCCCAATCTAGCATAACCAGG
>NW_025060498.1:0-5540 GCF_019279795.1 Protopterus annectens
TTTTTCTGAATTTAAATTTAAAAACCTGCAGTGATGGCGTACCTGCTCATAAGTCCGGTTATGCATGCCTACATCATTCACCCGACGGACAACATCCTGCCACAGTGCAGTGCGTCCATGCTGGTCCTGGATAGATCTGGAGAACAGCAGGTTGTAATGCTGTACCAGGGCATCATAGATGACCTCCTCCTCCTCTGGGGAATAGGCAGGCTTCCTGTTGTGAGACATATTCCTATAAGACAATAAAACAGTCATTGTGAGCATGTCATGTGGCACACTTAACATGCTAAAGTACAGACATCAATGAAATGCTATACATAGCAACCTATTGGCTGTCAGTAGATACACACCTTTCATACCACATAGGACTGCTCAGCCCACAACTGCCTGACAGTGCCTGGAACATGCTATATTCCAAAACATGTTCTGCACAGCAACAAAGTGAAACCAGTATGTAAGACTATACAACAGTACATGGCACACTCTATGTGACACAATGCACCACCTAGCCACAGGGGGTGTGTATGAAGCTAATGCATACAGACATTTGTCATCCATTGAAATGAATGCTAAGTACAGTTTAAGTACTATCAGTACACCACGCTACTTGTTGATAGCAAACCCCTCAGTAACAAATGTGCACATTCATCATTATAGGTGGCATACTGCTGTAATACACTACACATGTTGCTAGATATGCACATATATCCTGTGACACACATACCACCAAGGCCATGTTACAGGCATACCCACACACACATCAGACATACCTACAGGACACATAGGTATGGCAACCCAGATCGTTTTACCTGTGTAACATACAGTACTGTGTGTCAGCACCTAGAAAACCTCATGCCTGAGGTTTGTAATGTGTGAGGACTGCAGGTAACAAACAAAACAGTGTGTCCAAGCAATGTGGATGTAAACCATACTGTGCTGTTTAGGTCTACAGCTTCAGGTAGTACTACTGTTCATACAGGATTTGTATTCACTAGTGTTACCAATCAATAAGCATACATGTACTGCTTAAGCCTACAATGGCACACTCCGGTCAACACCATGGGACTGCGTCACACCGTATGTCTTACTGCTTTTCCTGCCTAGCAATAGCATACGTATCCTTTGCTGGGATTTGAGCTACAATGCTACATACCATGATATACACGGTTTCACACTAGGCTATCACACATATACACAACTTTGACACATTCACCTACACATTCACCATCACACCCAGTCAACCTCACATAGCAAGTAATGCAACAAGTATATCGTGTGTATGGGTCCTAGGTAGCTAATAGGCTATTATCCGTAGGACCTATGGAAGCCTAGCCATATGGTACCCTGCCCTTCCACACCCATGTAATGTAGGTTCATGTGCCCCTGTCATGCAGAGCCACAGTGGTGACTCCTGGGTTGTGTTTCCTATCTCACACCCACTCATCATGATTATTCATGACAACTGCTAATGAGGACCTTCATTTGCTATTGATAGGTGGTTTGTTCCAGAGTATGGTATGTGTCTGAGATGATAATGTTCCACTCCAGCATGTTCTGCTTTTTCACATTACAGGGTTTAGATCACTACAGTGTTTAGCTTGTATGGAGTGTAATCTGTATATATGGAGCATGTCCAACACCTGTGGGTTTGGCATAGCTTTGTATGTTAAGCAGAGGTTGCCTCTGGGTAGGCGGTATGTGACACAGTGTAGCTGTGGTTTTGTAATACAGACTGCATAGGGCATCTGTTTGAGTCCGGTAATACTCTTTGTGAGCTATGTGTCTGGCATCTTAGCGTAACTTCCACTTTATTCAACGTTTTCATAAAAAACTTTTTCAGAACCAAAAGAAATGTTACATCAAACATTCATTTAAATACTGCACACAATTAAAATCAATTAATCAATTGCATAGTGTAAAATCGTAATTAAGAGCCTTTGCACTCTTCATTCATCATTATGCACTATAAAAGGGCATAATTGAATACATTACTAACAAACATTAAAAACATATGCTTCAATCTTTTAAGAAACATTTAATATTGATGGCTTCATTTACCAGAAATGATCCACCTGTAATTTAATTTGCCATCTAGTTTCTCTTGAGCATTCCTGTAATCATCTGTAATCAGGTTCACAGTGTTCCAGGATAGAAAACAAAATTTTTTTAAAACCAATACATTCAACACTATGTTTATAAAATATTTGGTTTTTGTCCTTTTTTCTAATATTGTACATATGCTCCTTCATTCTAACATTTAATTTTCTAGTAGTCATACCAATATAAAATTTTTGTCCAGCTGCTTTGTCGACTTTTGATTTTTGTTGGTCTACTGTAGCTGTGTATGTCTTCTGAGGTACATACCAACAGGGCCAATGTACTCTATGATGGGTGTTATTACTCATGAGTACAGTGGAACACTGACCTCTTATTCCATGGATGACACACCTTTTCTGATGACACGTGGACCTTATTCAGTTTACATGACTAGTGTGGCACTGTGATTATCAATGGGGACACTACTGTCCACCTTTGTCCCACAGTCTCTCATCACACTTTCGGTGTTGAGTAGACTACCACCTATGTGGTAGTTCATGGGTACAGGGTTTTTAACATGAGGGATGGCAATACGTTTACAACATTGAGTGTGGGCATATATATGAACATCCATTGGTGTACATATAGATATACATATAGGCACATATACAGTCTACCTTTCATGGTGGAAATACCAATTATGCAAAGGTTGAGAGGGATGCAGTTATGTAATGATATTGCACAGTCTTGTGCAGAATGCATGGAAGGTAGTCTCAGCCCATGTACCTTTAGCAGGACCCCCTATCTGGAAGACTAAAACCTGAGGAATCATACCCATGGCGTTTAAACACCACATATCATATGTCAGCACAGTATGCTGTCTTGTTTGCCACACACTACCACTTACATATAAAAATACACATAACAACCTGCAACAGCATATAATTGTCCAACCTTCACAAACAGTTGCAGTATGTCCCTTGCTCTATGCACATGTTTAGATGCTAATTTATCAGACACATACATATCTCTCCATATGTGTGTGCCATACACACACAGGGTCCACACTGTTGTAAGTCCATACACCTCACAGATGACCTGTTAGACCTTGCTACAACATGGACAGTTGTCACATGTGTGCATACAGTAATAGTACAGGGAGTATATATAGCTGCAAATGATAACACTACTATACTAGCCTGGTACAGCAGTTGCCAATGCTGAGCTGCAAATTATGTTACTATCATGCATGTTTTACTCTGTCACATCCAAGTTTATATAGGTGTTTGCACTACTCCCCCAAACTGCCATTATACACAGTACTGTACAGACCATAGATAACATGTTCAGATGTTCGACATATAATGCTGAGATACATATGTCACATTTATGTCCCACTGCACACAGCTACACACTAATTTGTCCATGGCAGTAGTTATGCATGGCATCACTGCATACATACCTACTGCTACCACTTATGCATGTTTCTGAGTATGTACCGTTCTATTCATAAACATCTACTACTTGCCGGTAACTACAAATCTGTTACATACCTTTACTCACTGTCAGGTCCGTCTGTGTATGCTTTTTTTTTATTATTAAGTAAAGTTTTTTACTTATTAGTTATTATTGGTTATTAATTAAGTTTTTTTTCTTAATTAATATATTTATGTTTGAGTAAATATAATATTTACTTAAGTAAGGTTTCTTTATTAAGTAATAAAGTTTGTCAGTAGTTGCTGACATGTGCAATGTAATGATTGCATGTGGGGATAGCAAGTACAGTCTGCTTTTATAGGTATCTGGGCATGTGCATGTGATGCCCTCTGCACCAATTGGTTCCCAGTATTTGGTAAATGCATACAGCCTGCTGTGTGGTAATTGCAGTACTCACTGTCATAGCAACCCAATGCTATAAATTGCTAAGGTATATAGGTGTAGCCCTTTCAGATTTCCAGAGTGGGGCCCATGCTTGTTTGCTGTGGACACTGTTGTGTAAGTCAGAAGGTTGGTATACATCTTATATCTGAAGCTAGAGGTGTAGACAATGGTGTACATGTTGTACTCAGGCCTGACTGTTGCCACTTGCAGTACAGAGCTATCAGTGTAGAGTTTAACTCACCCTTACAAATGCTTACACAACATTTATGTGACTATGTAGTTTCTTTTCCACTCATATAATTAACTGCCATACAAAAGTAGTTATTGAGAAGTATTCTTTTGGCACATGAACTGTTTGTGAACTGTTATACTGTGAATATTAATGTACTCACTTCTGCAGGGTTTGTGGTTTTATTGTTGACATTAGCACAGGGTTCACAGGACAACTGGACAATTCCAGTACTGTGTATGCCTACCTACATCCTTGGTAGACCCTAAACACACAAGTGTATTTAAAGTGTGTGTGTGGGGGGGGGGTTGCTGACATACAGACAGCATTATGTATTATTGTGTGAATATTATCTTACTGAACTTACAGGATTGGTGTATACCTGTTGGTTTATTAACGCAGGTGGTCTGTCTGCATAGTTCCCAACTGTGAACCTATCCAGATGGTAGTCAAATGTTACACTGTTATTCTTTGTCTGTGCAACCTACAGGCGTTTTCATCACTAGTACAATGGCATTGTTACAGTCAGTTGCTACCAGTACATGGCTACATCATTTGGTGTTTCTGTGTTGTACTCCTACATAAGGGTATGCTTGTGGAAGTCCTACCACAGCTATTTGCAGTGTGTGTAACAGCAGGATAGCTGCTATGCCTGTGTGTTTGTGCCTCTGCCAGACCTATGAAACACTCAGATACATCTTTGCATTGAGTCAGGGATAGGTAGTTAAATGTGAAGTACACCTTACGCATAATAGAGACAGTAAAAGTCTAGACTTGTGTGAAGCAGTGCATATGGATACGTACTCCTTTTATGAAGTACAAGCAGTGTCTACTGTTATTATTGTCAGTATTCATTGTGTAATACCCCACCTTTCTAACTGACAGCAGTACTTTTCAGAGGGATTCAGAGGCAGCTTAAATATGTTCCACAATCAGGGACAACCCTGTTAAGTAGTCACAGTTGGGTAGTATGGCCTCTGCCCTAATCAGATTTGCCACTGTTTGTCCTGCTATGATACTGTGTGGGGGTTGTAAAGTGCCTCTGTAACTTTATTTGCTGCTAGAATGGTTGCTTCTCATATCACACTCATGTAATGCATTTCACAACAATTGCTGGTAAAGATCCGCAAAACAAGCTTTGTGTTGTGGCCTTCCTATTACATTCAGTCATTGAAATGCATGATATATTTATTTGAGCACCAGGTTGTTGTATAGCTGCTGTGGCTTAGTGGTAATGCATACAGTCTATTGTGTCAATGGTCTGGGGTTCAAAACTGGCAGAGATCTTTTATTTTGCTGCTGAGCAGAACAAGGGCCCTGACATAGAGTGACTAAGGCACTTTTAAGCAGTTGTAAGCGGTTTGTGGGTTGTGATGCTTAGCGGTGCTTAGCA
>NW_025060500.1:0-5093 GCF_019279795.1 Protopterus annectens
TTCATAACCCAGTCAGAGGGTAGATGAAAAGAAAAGGGAATTAAAATTCACCCACCGGGAAATTTTTTCATAAAAAACCCCTTTTCCCCCCAGGTCGTAGGACACCATCACCCATACTGTTCCAGCTACACTCAGTAAACTAGGTTATATTCCTATGTCACGGGAAGTGGTTGGCAACTGGACTGCTGGCAGAACCCACACTACAGAAGGTGTCTGATAATACACCACATCAAACCAGTGCCAGCCACAGTAATACAGGGTCATTCCTGGTACTCCCCTCTTTGTTATCTATCCCAAAAGACTAACACAAAGGCATCAGCCTATTGATGTTTGCAAATGACTATGAACTAGGAGAAATAGTGACTCATGTGTGCTGTTCAACATACAAAAGGGGCCCTTAGTGTGTCAGATGTGTGGTGTGTGATGTATGCACAATCTGACAGCTAAGTATTGCATTGTCACCCCCTATGTTACAAACCCTTACCCATTAACTACCACCTAGGCAGCGGTCAACATAATGGCAACTGTGTGTAATGCAGCTGACAGTACTTCCTTTGATAGTTACATCACCAAAAAAGACAGGTAGTTGTATGTGGCACCTAATCATGACAGGGTGCCATCCAGGAATATAGAGATAACTGCTAGCCATACTCAACACCCATGTGACCCATAATAGATCACATATTTCCTTAAGGGTTATTGCCATGTGTAGATGGCCTACACTGCCCTTCACAATCCCTAGCTGAACTATGAGCATGCAGCCTACCCTGAATAAGCCATGTCCAACCCAGAGGTGTTGGACATGCTACACAAAAATCCTGATCCCAAATAAACACATACGTCATGGACATCCACCTTTCTAGTACAAGGATCATAACATGCCTGACAGATCCCTGTCCCATACACTTAACATAGTCTTGTCATATTATGGATTCCTGTCCAGTGGAGCTGCACATTGCTCCTCTCTGTGACATGGTGTGATGACTGCATGCCAAACATATCACTAACCATGTGTATCAGTTCTGTGGCACTGTTTGAATTGGCCACTGAATACTACCTGTCTGTTGCCTACAGCTATGTAACCTGTCTGCCTAGGCTCATAAATGGCCCAGGGCATATAGCCTACTAGATCACTATGACCATACATGCTATAGTTGATATCCAACCTTGCAAATACCAACAGGCTAACTAATGTCCCATGTGTTACACATGTGCAACACAGGCAATACATGGCAGGATGCTACACAGCTGTAAAGTGGCATGTTGATGTATATGGCAAAACACATACATGCTTGCAAGTCTGCAGGGTCACAGGTCATGTTCCTAATGGCTATGTATGACTATATATGTGGCATATACACAGCATTAATGTTGATTCATTAATGTGAACACATCCAGGCATGTGCTGATAGGTAAAGACACCACTACAGTCAAACAGACATGCCCACATCAAGACAACATCCACATGGTGTATAAGCAATGTCATCACATGACACACAAAATATATGGAATAACATCACATCACCAGTAGGTGTAAATGTGTGTGACTTATACATGTCAGTGGTGTTAGTGTCATGTAGATTACAAAGAGTATTTGTAATCTTAATAAATGTGATACACATGTATGTTCAGCTGTACTGTGTTTTCTGTGAGTTACTTACCTGTCTCCATCATTATGTCTTCCAGGTATCCCAAGCAGACTGCCACATACACCCCTTGGAGGATGAGGTCCTCATCCCATACCTCCGAAAACCCACAACGCTCTTCAGCCATGTGCCACAGGATGCACAGCAAGGATCCCTGTGGGAGGAAGTCTGCAATCGGGTAAATGATGTTGGTGGTCACAATCGCACCTATCAGCAGGTGCGATGACACTGCACTGACCTGATAAAATGGGCAAAACAGCATGCTAATGAAATCCAGGAACAAGGGGCAACAGGTGGGGGCACTCACCCACCCCCCAATCACACATACCGGAGCTACTGGCCAACCTGGGGACACCTGCAGACCTCCATCCACAAGCTTTAGCTGGTATTGTGGAGGTGGGTGTCTCTCAACCACTGAGCCTGGAGTTGCCTGGTAGTCACTACTGCACATAAAACACAACCATATCACATAGTTACATGTGTTACTGTCAATATGTAAAGTAACATCATATGCAAGGCATGTATGCACACATGCCACATACTATAATCTGTTTCTCTATGTATGCACAGATGTGCATACTCCATAGTATAGTGTATTGTACTGGCTTATTGCTAACATGGGCATTGCACCTTTAGCTACCACACAGGTGTGGATAATGATCTTACTGCTGTGACACTCCTGTTTAGGTACCTCTGGCATTTTGCAGTGACAGCAGCCTGTGTCAGGCGAGATTGTTATTATTTACCAGGCTTGATAACGCATGGAACATATTAAATACATGCTATCTGCCATAACACACGTACACATAATGTATGGTGGTCCTGGTAATGGACTCTGGTCAGACCTGCAATGCATCACATTGTTTACCTATGTGAAACAATCGAAGACTATATGAAACAACTACACTAAACCTTCCAAACTGTCATTGCCAGTTGTGTGGACAACAGTGAATACAATGGTGGAGGTGTGTTCCATTGTAGGGACAGGTACTACATAGAAGCATTACACATGTTGGAAATACGAACAGTACTGTACAGAGAGCATATGTGTGCACACACACTAAATGTGTTGGAACTGGAGTATGCCCGGCCCACAGGATACACCCTTATGGAGTATACCCTTGCTATGAATGTCACACAATGTCATGTGCTATCAGACATGTCCACTGCTCAACTATCCTGCAAAACATGTCTCACATCCCATACATACCACCCTTTGTCTGCATAACCCTGTCCTCAGTCGAGCATATGACATCTATGGGTGTATGTCATATGGGATAACACTGACATTGAAATAAGATATCAAAACCTTTGGGAACTGAACATTTTACACATGGCCATGGAGGATGGCCAGAGACATGAAGCACACAGTAGAGTGTGTACATGTTTTACACCCTTTTTAATTGGCTTGACACAATACAACTATGGCTTTTGTGTAATGGTGATATTGCAGATGTGAAACACTAAACATCATACAGGCCTGTGCACAGCTTGTGTGGAAAAAATGAAAACCACATAACATGTCTTGAACATCTGGTTGTCACGACATGGGCATTCACCTATACAGTATCCAAATACATACATGTGTTGCCAAAATACACATAAAACCCCATCAAGCCACAGATACAGTACATTCACCTTGCTGGTGTCAGACATCACTGTCATGCCTGCTCCTCATGTGTGTGAGGTACACAGACGGCATGTGGGACATAGAGTACTTGTAAGTTAGGCATGTGTGGGCATAGTTGCCAGGTATCAGTAATATGGTTGCAGATGTGCGGGGGTGTCATCCGTATACCCTTCTGTGACCTGTGTCACACATTCCACATTAGGGTTTATTGTGTATATACCTCGGTGACGTGGGTCACATTCCTCATTAGATATGTATTGTATGTGAACATAGTCATGGCTATGAATTGTGTCAGTAGCTCAGACTATATAGCAATTGTGAAGTCACATGATGCCCTGCAATGGCTATGCACATCAGCTCAATGTGCAGTATGTCTCTGCATATTTGTAGGGTGGACAGACAACATTGCATCAGCTGAAGGCCCATGTTAGTATAATACACCTCTGCATTGGGACACCATTACCGTACTGTAGATTGGAAAGGACACCATTCTGTTACACATGTATGCATGTCATTCAACACAGCAGACAACATGTCATATTATATGTGATTGGCAAGGTCATATGCCGCACAGCAGGCTGGTGTACTGTAAACCTGTGCTGGTCTGTGGTACCACTGCAAAATAGGGACAGCCATGTCAAACGTGTGTACAGCCACATGCACAATGTCTACACTCAGCTCAGGGGTAGGCGGAATAATGCTGAACAGACATGCACTGCTTTGGGGGAGATATGCAAGCTAGGGCTCAGGCAAACATAGTATGCAGTCGACATACCCTACAGCTCACGTCCTCACACATAGGGGCGGTGGCCAACACAGAGCATCAGTGGCAGATGTACAAATGTCAACGATGGTCTGTTAACATGTGGTGTACATTGCACACACCAAGGCAGTGCAGTGCAACGGTGCAAAGTCCATGCATTGTGTTGCAGGTATGGGTTATAGGCTACTAACAAAAATGGTGCAATACAGGTATGTAAGCTAACCACCACTATAATTATGTAAGGTGCATGCCTATAACCCATACCTGCTATAACACATGCATGCTGTTGTGTGCAACTCAGGGATGTATGATAAGTACCACTATAATTGTTTAAACTGAAACAAAAATTTCTAAGCTGAATCCATCTGCCATATCACCTGCATGTAGCGTGTGTCTGTTTTGTCTATGTGTGTCTTGTGTCTCTGTATGTCTGTCTGTGTGTCTCTGTCTGTCTGTCTTCCCGTCTTTCTGTCTGTGTATGTGTTTGTCTGTGTTTGTGTCTGTGTATCTCTGTCTGTGTGTGTCTGTGTATGTCTCTGTCTGTGTGTCTGTGTGTGTCTTTGTCTGTGTGTCTGTGTGTGTGTATCTGTCTGTCTGTGTGTCTGGTATAACTTGTAATGTACAGTTCTTGTCTTCCCATCACAGGTGTTGATGTAGGTGCATTGCCCTCCTGTGGTCCACCTGATGTTAGTGTCCCCACAAACTCTAGCAGTGATGATGATAGTATGATTGAGGTACAGACAGGGTTGTCAAGGGCTGAATCTGTGCCATTGGTTGCCATTGCACCTGTCTCCCCCCATCCTGCACACAGTTCCCTGCCTATACCCCATCCACCATCCATAGAGGAAGGACAGTTGGGTGGTGGTAGCATGGGGGAAGGTGACTATGGAAGGTGTGCCTGCACACCATGATCCCAGTCAACGACTGGTGATGTCCCACACTAATTGGGGGCAGGTGTGCCCCCTGCACACTGCAAGGTGAAAAGGGACCACAGTGGCAACAAAATCTGGTTGATGTCACAAACAACACCCGGCATTTCAATGCCCCATTTCGA
>NW_025060501.1:0-5222 GCF_019279795.1 Protopterus annectens
ACCCTTTTGTTATTATCCCTGTATTTGTTTTTGGATGCCTTTTTGGCCTCCTGGTTACTACGTTGCCCTTCTGGTTGCACTTGAGGGTGTTCTGTCCTTCTCTGTGACCCCCATTCTTCTTCTAGTTGCCTTACCCCTGCTGTGTTTTCAGACATTGGAGGTTTTGGGTAAGCCACCTCTAAATTATATGCCTCCCTGTCTCTCTTTAATTTCTTCATTTTAGTTGATTTTAATTTGTTCATATATTGATCAATACTGACAAATCACTTCTCATAGTCATATTTGTATCGCATAAAATGTATTTATTTTTATATGCTCTCATCCAAAGGGACTATTTCCTTTAAAAAGGAATCAGCTGCCAGTTGGTAGTGTTTTATCATAACCTCCAGGAGTTCAATTCCAGTTCAAGTCTTACTACCAGTGAGATGAAAAGCACTTTACGTTATTTTTGCTGTTTGCTGTTTTTGCTAGGTATAGTGAGGTATAGTGCTGAATATTTTGGCCAGGTCATTGTAGATAGTGTGCAATTTTGCCCTCATCTATAGCTTTCTTGGCCTTCTTGAAGAAGTCTAGCAGCTTAAGTAGGCATGACCTGCCTCTGACAAAACAGAACTTGGAAGGGTCCAGTGTCTGTAGGTTTCCTAAGTTATTGTCTATCAGATCCATGGTAATTATTTCCATAGCCTTGCATATGAGACTAGTCAGTCTTATGGGTCTGTATTTCACCAAGGCCATGGAAGGCCACCCCCTATGTAGAGGGATAACTGTTGCAGTCCTCAATTCATTTGGTATGAAGGCTGTTTGTAGGCTATGGTTAAATACAGATTCTAGTGGGTCACATTTTAAGCTATTCGGGAGACATCCTGGGATATTATCAGGCCACATTGAATCAGTGTTCTTGACCTTAGAGGGCACAGTGCTCCTTAGTGATAGTTAGTGTAGAAATGGGGGGGGGGTATTTCCTGGGTGGGGGGTTGACTGAGGGTGATAGATATCTGTAGGAAGAAAAGCATCCATAATTACAAATGTGTGTTTGGGGCCTTTAGGTTAACATTTTCTTCATCAAGTTAGCTAAAAAACACAAATGATCCATTGTTATGCAATCTTATTATTTTTTCTGTGGGTGGGGTGGGGGCATTCTATCTACCTTAACTACTAAGTCTTCCCTAGACTAGTCAATCTCATCCATGTAGCTGCTATCTCAGATAACTGATACATTGACTGTTTATAATTACAATCTTCAACATTGTCTAGCCTTCAAAAGAGTTATTTTGTTTTAATCTGCTCTCATGAATTTTGCAGTAACAGCTTTGGTAAACCATTATGCCAAACTCCCAACCCCCTAGGGTGTACATAGAGCTCTGCACTAATGAAGAGAAACTATCTACCATGTGAAATCAAACAGCATTTTACTATTAAGATCAGATTTCTGAAATGTATCTGCTGTCTTATATGTCCATTAACTAAGTCTTAGGCTCTAGGATGCCAGTAAGTCTAGAATTCTTGTTTTTTATTCTTGCCTCAAGGATTATTTTCCTTTATAGCTTTCTGACTGTGTATCTGCATTACAAAATTCTTATTCTATATAGTTTGATAAATTATAGTTTTTCAATTGCTGGATTTAGTAATTGCTTAAGTAGTCCATTATGCTCTATTTTAAAACAGTTCGAATTTCACATTACCCACATTAAACTCAAACATTTATGCGTACAAATCCTTTCTTTTATTTTCTTACTCGTGCATCGCAGACATGTTGCAATTCTCCATTTCATGTTGTACTGTGTATTAATTTTTAATTTTTGTCCTCATCCTATTCATTTTTGTTTTTCTTATTTCCTGGCTCCATGTTGTGGCTTATATGAGTACAGAGATACAATCCACTAACTTGGTTAACAAATGAAAATAAATAAATAACATACTGCTCAGTGTCATTCAGTTATTTAAACACTGCATTATTTTTTTCAGTTCCTTTATAGAGAGGCATGTCTTCTGCCAAGACATAAGCATCTGAGTCATACAAATTCAAGTACTATGTTTTGAAATTCCAACTTATAATACTGAAACCTGTCATAGTGTATCACCGACAACTTTATAATTTACAAATAATACACTATTGAGTTGTGCGCTTTCGTTCCAAAATGTGCTTGTCAACTTCATCAGAAATAATAAACAGATTAAAAACACATTTAAATATAATTTTGCAGAAATCACATGACAATAGCCCGCCAATGAAATTCAAACTCCAATTATTGAATAAAACCATTTGTAATAATAACATTTACAAAAAGGATCCACATAAAATATATTTATGTTAAAGTGTTATAAAACCAGATATGAAAATAATTTAATATAAAAACACACACACAAAATCTAAATATCATCATAATATTTCAGCTTTAACAAAGGATTGATAAAACAGGATTCATTTAAACCTGGGTCATTCATGGCATCTAATCAAAGTTGCCATTTAAACTCACACTTATCCAAATATTCATTAATAATATTCCCTTGAAGATCTTTCTGTACATATTCAACCACTAGAAAACCCAAAAATGTGTATTAAATGTTCAATATGTTTGAATAACGCATTTATAGATTTTTATTTTTAATATTCAACTGGTGTTTGTAAATATGATCTGTAATCCTCCTAGAGGTCTTGCCTATATAAAATTCAGGGTCAGGCTAAATATACAACATTTTTAGAATGACAGGAAAATGGTTGTGAATGTCAAATACATTGCCTCTAATACAAAATAAACTGTGATACTAGAGCATTACAAATGGCACCCACATTTAAAAGTGCCTTGTGTACATTTCCTAGTACCGATTTTTGTGTTCCAATTCTGTTCAACCTATGTTATCGATGCTTTATCTCTTCTATAGCTGATAAATGGTTTACCTCCTATTTTTTCTGATAAATGTATAAGACAAACTAACTTCTAATTCTTATTTGCTGATCAGCAAAATTTTACTATCTATAAAGTGTAAGTAGAAAGGAAGAATGAAAGTGTTCTGCTCAGTAAAAGTATTTTGGTAAAATTATAAAGTTTTCGGTGGTATACTATGACGAGGTTGCGGAGTTATTGGTTGGTCATTATTATTTGTTTTCTGGAGTTCACAGTTTGTTACAGAAATTCCAACTTTTTGGGACCGCGCAGCTATTCAGGCTCCAGCTGCTTGAATTCCAAAAACTCTGCAGCAAGAAGATTTCGAACAGCTGCTTTCCACCTGCCTACCTCAGTAGCTGGAAAGGCAAGCAGCTGCTTGACAGAAAGCTTGAAAGTTGCAGGAACACAGTTTGGATGTCATCAAAATCTCATCACAGAACTTGGAAACAGGGAGGAGGGAGGCTTTTTGAGGTTTAGAAGGAGGGGAGGAGGATTTTAGGTTTGAGGGGAGTGACAGAGGGATTTGTGCAGGTTTAGGGTGTGGAGGTGAGCAGCATTTTAGGGTTTAGGGAGCAACTTCAGGAGTTGAAGTTTGGGAGTTAAGGTTAGTGGTGGTGGGGATGGGGGCATTTTTAGGTTTGGGAGTGACTGGGAGTTAGTGCAAAGGTTGGGGTTAGTGGCAGGGGAGAGGGAGTATCCAGATTTAGGTATTACCAGGGAGTTAAGCACAGGAGTTAAGAGATTAAAAGGGTGAGGAAGGGAGTTTTAGGTGTAGGAAGTGATTGAGGTAGATTAAGGTTAGGGAGGAGAGTGGTGGGGTTTTAGGTTTACTGAAAGCAATTGATAGATATAGAGTTAGGGAAGGGGAGGATTTTGCCAGGTTTTAGTGAGCAAAGAGAGAGAGGAATGGGGGTTAGGGAGGAGGATTTAGGAGTGACTAGGGAGTTGGAGTGCAGGGGTTAGGATTAGGGGTGGGAGGGAATGCGGGCATGTGTTGACAGTGGTCCCACCTCTGCCAACCAATATGTGGCGTCCCACACTGGGCCAGTAATCAAAAAGAGATTGAATCCTAACCACTGTCACTGGAGAGGGATGTGCAAGCTTGAGAAAACAAATGAATGCCCATGGCGTATTTCCAATACCCAGTTACCTCTGGAATCAAGTACAATTTCCCTTAAGAGCATACAGGGAATACCCCACTGGGTCCAGGAGTCTGGATTCCTTTGTATCTGTCTCCCTCCAAGGTCCCCAGTAAGACACCTGCTACTGGTACAGCTGTAGGGTTAGGCCCCAGCTGAGAGTGTTCAGCAAGACCTCAGCACCCTGCAGCCAGTGCTTGACCCTGCTCCAAGTAGCTGACACGCACTTGCAGCTCATGGCACACACACACACACACACACACACACACTTGCACACACACCACACACCTGTTTACTTCTGCCTAGGAGTATAAGGTAGTTTTTAAGCTGCCAGAACACTCCACAATCCCAGCTATCTATAGTTACATAACAAAGGAGTGTGTCCAGGTATACTGTGCAATATTAGTACTAATACAAATGGTTGTGGGTGTTCAGATGACCAGCCTTCTGAGTGGCCACACACTGTCACCAAATAGATATAAGCACTCTCAAAGGTTAAGTACTTTCTACAAGTGCCACAATAAAAGTTTTAAATATTTAATAATAAATGATAAAAAAGCATGAAAATACCAAATATATATTCACAGTAACCACAGAGTTCAGATCACAGGAAATAATGAAAAGAACATTGATGGACAGACTCAGACAAATAAAGAAAAACAATATCTAAACTAAGCTTCACCATATTCCTGACTGAATCTAGGAGAATTACTGTTCCCTAATAACTTACTTGATTGAGCAGGGCACAATGAAATACTTGAGCATTCTTTCTAGTCAGGTTTCTCAAAACAGAATACTCCCCCCTCAGAGATTACTCCCTGTAAAATATAATATCCAAGATAGCTTGCAGAATGACCTCATCTGGTCACCTGACTGTAGGATTTCATAGTAACCGTCTTTGAAGCTGAGACAGGAATTTAGCATAGATGGCTACAATACACATCTTAAGTGCTTATGGCAGTGTCTGGGGCTTAGCCTCTTTTTACTGAGCTAATGAAGAAAGGCTTCTTCCAGACTTAACATCTGCTGTCCTATTCAGCACTGTGGTGTGCCACTTTGATGGTTTAACAGCTCATCTACATTTCCCTTATTTTTCTTATAAAATGAGCAAGCTGGATAACCCTTGCTGTCCCAGCATCCTCTATTAAAACATATACATTTAATTCAGTTACAATAATGCATGTACATTTCTTTT
>NW_025060502.1:0-5199 GCF_019279795.1 Protopterus annectens
AAAAAAATTTTTAAAAAAAAAAAGTTTCTTTAAATAACAAAATATTTTAATTAATTTATCACCCCTTTTTAATAAAAATATTTTCTAAAACACAACATTAAACATTTCTATATTACTGTTGTGACATTCCATAAAATTGCAAATAGGGCTAGTTAGTACTCTTAATATCTAACATGCTCTTGCATTCTAGTTTTAAATTTTCTTTTTGTCTCACCAATGTAATATAATTTACAGGGACATCTAACACAATAAATGACCCCTACAGAATTACATGAAAAATTATTATTAGGAATAAATGGAATTCCATTAATATTGTCAAAATATGGTTTAATAAATTTAAAAAACTATACTCATTGAAGGCTATTATGCCGAGGCGCTAAGTTGCAATAAATTTCTTTCATGAACTGGCGTTGTTTTTTAAGACAATAGTGCAGACCTGCATGTCCCAATAAGACAATAGTGCAGAAGATACCTCAGATTCAAGGCTGGCTTAATGCATTACCAATTCTCTGCACTGCCCTTTGGCTTATCTACTGTGCCCAGGGTCTTTACAAAGTGCCTGACACCAATAATTGCATTTTGCAGACAAAGAAGTATACAAATATATCCTTACTTGGACGACTGTCACATTCAAGCAGAGAGCAAGGACACTCTTCTTCGACACCTGGCGTTTGTGAAAAGGCTTCTAACATGCCTAGGGTACACAATAAACTAAAAGAAATCACAACTGGTACCCTCTCAAAAGATAACATTCCTGGGTGCAAGCTTGAATACAACTGCCAGGATGGCTTACCTCACGCCAGACAAGCAAAGGCAACTGACTACTTACTTCAAACTGATGGCAGCAAAAACCAGTCTTCTGCAAGACGCATTCTGCAATCATTGGGCTTCATGGCATCCTGCATCCTACTGATTCCATATGCAAGACTGCATATGAGGAAACTTCAGTGGTACCTAAAAGTTTATAGTCAACATTCACACAGTCTGGAAACAATGATTCCTCTCATTCCCTGCCTGCAGGAGTTTCTATGTGGGCAAGGCATGTCACCAAAACATGGGACGATTCACTCTACCCCTGCAGCCAAACCTTAACAGACGCATCAGATTATGCCTGGGGGGCCCACATGGCAGGAAGATGCATTCAGGGCATATGGACACCAAAAGAAATGCATTTACATATCAACCAGAAGTAAATGCTAGCTGTTCAAAATGCCCTAACAGCCTTCAAGGACTTACTTCATCCAGGACAACTACTGATTAAAGACTGACAACACCACAGTCATGTGGTATATAAACAAGCAAGGGGGCACACACTCCTACCCCCTTTGCAGATTAGCCATGGCACTGTGGGACACAGCTTTGACCTACCAAATGCATTTTCAAGCTCAATTCCTGCCAGGAAAACAAAACACTCTGGCAGACGATTTAAGCAGAAACCTTATGGATCCTCACGAGTGGAAACTAAATCCACAAGTCTTCAGCATGATAACAGAGAAATGGGGGAGCCCAGATATAGATCTGTTTGCCTCTCCTCAAAATTATCAATTGAAAAGATTCTGCACAAGGACTTATCACAGACAAGCATGGAAAGTGGGCGCATTATCCTTCAGTACCCTTTCCTCTTCTCCCAAAGGTCCTCCTAAAAGTCAGACGAGAAACCAAAGATGATACTAATTGCCCCGGACTGGCCCCGCCAATACTGGTACCCAATCCTAAGGAACTTGTCTCAATACCAATCTTGGACCTTGCCTCAAAGACCACAGCTACTGTCCCAGCAAAACAATCAGATCCTGCACAATCAACTACAGACTCTGAACCTGGCAGCATGGCTGATCATGTAGTCATACAAACAACACCTCTCAGTAAATCTGTGATGGATGTGATTTTGGAAGCCAGAAGGCCTAGTACTAGGAAATCGTATGCTGACAAATGGAAGAGATTCTGTGCTTGAATCAGCACAAGGGACTGATACAGCAGAACCAAATATTCCCCAGATATTGCAGTACTTGACTGAGATGCTGGACAAAGGCCTATCTTTCTCATCCATTAAAATCCATGCCTCTGCCATTTTGGCTCATTACAATACAGAGCCATCAATCTTTTCTCATCCTTTACTAAAACAGTATCTTAGAGGAGCCAAACATTTAAGGCCTCCTAGAAGATCACCATTGCCTGCATGGGACTTCAATTATGTGTTGGAAAAGCTCACCCTGCCTCCATTTGAACCAGCTGCTACCGCTGATATAAAGTTCTTATCATGGAAAACAGCTCTGCTACTAGCAATTACTTCAGCTTAGAGTTTGAGTTACAGGCCCTCATGGATGTAGAGACCGTCCTCATATTTTACCCAGACAGGGTGTCTCTTGAGGACAAATCCTACTTTTATGCCCAAGGTGGTTTCCAGTATGGCTGTTAGCCAAACAGTTCATCTGCCAACCTTTTATCCAAATCCGCAGAACAGGGGGGGGGGGGGTTCTGCATTCCTTGGACGTACACAGACAGCTAAGATTCTACTTGAGCAGGACTAAAGCTCTAAGAAAAACTGAGCAATTGCTAGTGACATATGCTGCAGGATCAGAAGGCAAGACTATTTCAAAGCAGATAAGCCACTGCATCCGTTTCTGCTATTTACACCATGGTAAACCTGTGCCCAGGGGCATTAGGTCTCATTCCACCAGAGCTGCAGCTACTTCAGCAGCCATTCCCAGGGGAGTACCAACCAAAGGCATTCTAGAGGCTGCTGCTTGGAATTCTGTTCACACCTTTACATAGCATTATCATTTGCCTCTCTACTCTAAATCCAGGGCAGGCTGCCACTGCAGTTCTGCAGGGTTACTCCTAATGCTGTTAGCTCCAGCCTCCCAACCATAGCTTTGGGATTCTACCAAATGTAACGACTGCAACAGTGAAACACGAACAACATAGTACAGCTGTGTACACTTGCCATAAATGTGATGTTAGAGTGTATTCACTGTTGCAGTCAGGTCCTCCGCCATCTCCCTGTCATTCTGGAGTTTTTGTTCTTCTCCATCTTCACAACCTATGTGGTGTATTTGCTTGTAGATTAAGGTAAAGTTTATATTGATCTGTGTGTCTCTGTGTGTCTCTGTGTGCCTGTGTGTGTGGTTCTGTGTGTGTGTGTGTGTGTCTATGTGTGTATCTGTCTGTGTGTGTCTGTGTGTCAGGTTGTGTCTCTGTGTGTTTGTCTGTGTATGTCTGTGTTTGTCTCTGTGTGTGTCTGTGTGTGTGTTGTGTGTGTCTGTGTGTCTGTATCTGTGTGTGTGTCTGTGTGTGGGCGTGTGTGTCTCTGTCTGTGCATGTCTATTCTGTGTCCTGTATGTCTGTGTCTGTGTGTCTGTGTCTTTGTGTCTGTGTGTATGTGTGTCTTGTCTGTGTGCTGTGTCTGTGTGTGTCTTGTCTGTGTGTGTCTTGTTGTCTGTGTACTGTGTCTGTGTGTGTCTGTGTCTGTGTTGTCTGTTTTGTCATTCTGTGTGTGTGTCTGTGTCTGTGTGTGCTGTGTGTCTGTGTGTGTCTGTGTGTGTTTGTGTGTGTGTCTGTGTGTGTGTCTTGTGTGTCTGTCTGTGTGCTGTCTGTGTGCTGTGTGTGTCTGTCTGTGTGTGTCTGTCTGTGTTGTGTCTGTCTGTGTCTGTGTATGTCTGTGTCTGTGCCTGTCTGTCTGCTGCCTGTGTCCAGCTGCCTGTGTGCCCTGTCTGTGGTGCTGTCTCGTGCCTGTCGTGCTGTGCTGTCTGTCTGGTGTGTGTGTCTGTGTGTTGTTCATGCATACAGCTGCAGTCTAACAGATGGGTTCTCCTCCGTCTAGGTCCTCGTGCAATTCAAAGTCTAGGTCCGGCGTCGGTTGTCGCGCTTCTTCACGCAGTCCAGGGTATAAAGGAACCAGCAGCGCCATTTTCTCCAGTCTTTCTTGCCGGCCTGAAGCAGAAGCAGTTTGCAAGTGGCCAGCTCCTGAGATTACAAATTTGACAAGTCTTCTTAAAGCCAAGTACCCGTTGGAACTTTTCTTGCCTCAGACCGATGTCAGACAAAGTTAATAATTGTATTTCTTGTGGGAAGCAAATACTGCATAAGGATTTCCATTCCTCTGTATACCTTGTTTAGGCCCAGACCACGAGTCTCGGCCTGCCGCTTGTGCTACATTTAACAAGCACTATAAGCGTGGTGTAGCCCAGCATTATTTTGGAAAAGCTTTTAACTATACTATGTCGGATACCTCCGTTTTTCTAAAAGCGAAAGACAGGACGACACGAGTCCGACCTCTAGCGACCACGCCAAACACTGGTCCGGTTCTCAGTGAGCACCCAGCCCCTGCCTACCGACCTGTCTTTGGCGGTGTCTCCTGTCCAGTGCAGGCTCCTCGGCCCCCCAGACTACAGATACGAAGCCACTGTGCTTGAAACTCAGAATGTGGACAGGTTCACCTCCACTCAAGGTGTCTTCAGACCTTCCTCCTTTCTCATCAAGGCTTTCACTAAGTCTAAAGCAACCATGCACTCTGCTGCACAGGGCCCATCTCCAGGCCCCATGCCTAGAAACAGATGCTTAAAATGGCTGAGGATTTATTACTCTTATCAGAGGTTCTCAGCCCCTGGACAAAGGCCAGAGTGGAGGAAGATTCTCTGATCAGGGCTCCATTATTTCAGAGCACTCTGATCAGAACATTCTTACTCCTTTTGAAGACTCTGATGCGAGAGTCCATCCTTCTGTATCCCCTGAGGATTACTCATTTGGGGAAAATTTGCATACCTTAAGGAACACTTCCACTGGGAAGGCCAGGATTATTCTGATTCAAGAAAGGCTCAGTGAATTTCTCTATTCCTCAGCACAGGCCTTTGGCTACCTCCTGTCTTGGACATCCTAGATGATGTTTATGAGGCCTGCCTTACCGGACTCTACCTCCAGCTCCAGTTAAGCCTGACAGGTACTACAGGTCCTGACTCACCAATTTCTATACAAAGCCATGCTGCTGACCCAGAAACCATCTCACAGGGCCCCAAGGGAGTTGAGGCCTCCATTGCTAAAAATCCATTGCCTTAAAAGAGATTCCAGATCCTTGGGGGAAAAAGGTTTTACCTGCTACCTTATCCATGAGGGCCTTAAACTGTCAGTTTTCAAAATACCAACAGTTTTTTTATCCCGAAAAGTAAAAAGTCACAACCTGAACAACCAGACTTGGGTTGCAGG
>NW_025060503.1:0-5070 GCF_019279795.1 Protopterus annectens
TCTTGAAATGCAGTCAGTGTCTGCAGCTGTGAGTGGCTACCTTGCTGTGGTGCAGGGGTTTGTCCATAATGTAAAATTGGTACTAAATGCCAGTCAGTGTGTGCATCTGTGAGTTGCTACCTTGCTGTGGTACAGGGGTTTGTCATTATGTAACATTGGTAGTAAATGCCAGTCAGAATGCACATGCACCTATGAGTCGCTACCTTGCTGTGGTAGAGGGGGTTATCATAATGTAACATTGGCACTAAATTCCAATCAGTGTGTGCACCTGTGAGTCACTACCTTGCTGTGGTACAGGGTTTTGTCATAATGTAACACTGGTACTAAATGCCAGTCGGGTGTGTACACACCTGAGAGTCGCTACTCTGTTAAGTTGTATAGGGTTTTGCCATAATACTCACACCAATGTCAGTCAGCAAAATTTCCGTGAGTAGCTACCTTGCTGTGGAACAGGGGTTATTGTAAGGTAACAGTGGCACGGCAATTACTGGTAGTGTGTGCCTCGGCACATCAATTTAATTATCTGAACGAAAGGACACCAGTGGCTAAGGGTGGTGGATGAACTTGACAGGGAAGAGGGTGTGATGGCAGTGTGATCACACTTGATATTCTCTTGAGTAGGGCCCCCAACTTGAACCTTGCTGGGGGCCCCCAAAATGCTAGCACCGGCCCTGGAGGCAACAGATATTCTTAAATCCAGGTCTGCTCATCTCCCTTTCTGCTCTGAAGCAGTCAGTCACAACAGATGCTTTGGGCATTGCTTGAAGAGCATTTTCAGGGGTATAAAAGTGCAGGTAGCGTGGACCCCCAAGAACAGATATAAGCACATAAATATCAAAATGATGCTTAGCATGACCAAGGCTATCCACTCTCCAAACCATCTTTGGTCCCTGGGACCTATTTAGGTGGTTACTGACAACAACATAGTCATATGGTACATCAGCAAGTAAGGGGAAACCAGGTCATACTCCCTTGCATTGGGCCACAGAAGCTTGGGATACAGCTTCTTGGCACAGTCTCACTCTGTAGGCATCCTACATTCTGTCAGAGCACAATTATGTGGTAGATAAGCTGAGCAGGACCAGGGCAGACTCTCAGGAATGCAAACTAGATCAGGGAGTCTTCTGGATTTGATCCATCTGTGGGGAGTTCTCAAGAAGACCTCATTGCCCCTGTGATGACTCACCACTGGAACAATAAACAAGGAGCCTCAGTCCTCATCACTGGCACCTGTGTGTGTGTGTGGGGGGGTGTTCCTGGGAGGATAACAGGTACACACATAGTATTTCCAGAGCCAGCTCTCTGCATCAAGTGCAATTTCCCTTAAGAGCACACAGAGACCACAGTCAGTCCATGGTGGGTTGCTCACTCTTTCTCTAGATCCCCAGTAAGACTCCCCACTGGCACAGCTATAGAGATGAGATCTCAGCTGAGTGACCAAGCCAAGACCTCCAGCACCCTATCTGTCCAACCAATGCTTTGTGTCCCTACCAAAGTAGCTGACACACACACTCTTTGTGGCTTGATTCTCACACACACACACACACACACACACACACACACACACACACTGCATATAATATACTACATGCACACACACACACACACACACACACACACACACACACACCTAGCAAAGGCTAGTACAGGTTTACTAGCTATGTCCCCTTCTATCCAGGCTATAAGGTAGGTTCCACTGCCACCAGACACTTCTCAACAGCTTCTTTAAGGTCCTTAACAAATGGTGACCAATTTTACTGTGTAATATTAATATTAATACAAATGGTAATTTGACCAAGAGCAAGGCTATTGAGAGTGGCCCACACAGTGTCACCAAATAAATATGGAAGTACTCTCAAAATTTAAATATCTCTACACAGATTGGCCACAGTACATGGTTTAAATATATTTAATAATAAATAATAAAAGAATAAGAAAATACTAAGTGTATATTCGCAGTGACATCAGAGCTCAAAATCACAGGAAATATTTAAAACAGCATTGCAGGGTAGGCTCAGATAAATATAGAAAAATAATACATAAACTAAGCTTTGCTATATTCCTGACTATATCTAAGAGGATTACTATATCATAAAATCTTACTAATAGAACAAGGCAGATAAGGTGGTGAATGGTTCTTCTGTTGTTCTCGGATCCAAAACAGAATGCAGAATGCTCTGTCTGACTAAGAGACTTATCAAAATAACATCTGAAATTTTACTGCTGGGATACCTTATAGAATGACATCATTTCCGGTCATCTGACTTCTAGTTCTCAGTTAAACACCCCATTGCTGAAGATGGCAGTATTCAGCATCTACATGTACAAATGCTCATACAGCTTTTGCTCAGATCTTTGGCTGATGATGGAAGTCATAAAAAAATTACATTCTTTTTGCTTTCAGAGTAGCAATTAGTTCGCCTCAAAGACAAAACAGAAAGCTTCCTAGTACAGACTTTGTGTCTCTCGCTACACTGAAGCATCTTTATGGCCTAGCCTATAAAGTAATTTAATTTTAGATATTTTTCTAAAGTTTGCTGGACTGAAGTTAACCCTTCAATTTCCTCTGTTAAAACAGGTACATTTAAACAGCCGCAATAGTGCATGCACATTTCTGTTCTCTTCCAGCATGGCACACTGTGGTTATATTTTAAGCACAAACACTTTACAAATAACTTTTCAACACAAACATCTGTAAAGAGCATTTTGATAGCCACATGATATACAGTTCTAATGTATTTACAACACAAGCATCTTTTATAAATTAATTTGATATCCACAAATGACATATAATTATTTACAAAATTCCAGCTAGCTGTGCTGGCAGTGCCTCCTTTTGTCACAGCCACCTCTCTGAACAATCAACTGGCTAAATTCTGTTCCAGGACTCCTTGCATAAAGGCCTGGAAGACATTTGCCTTTCCTTTTCTTTTCCTTGAACAGGAATGTTCCTGTATGGTTTTCCACTCTTTTCACTAATATTCAGGGTACTTCTGAAGATTCAGAAGGAATCCCACAAGATCATTGTGATGATTCCCTTCTGGCCCAGGCAACCATGGTTCTGCCTTCTTTTGGTAATACCCAGGGGCAAATACCACAAACTTCTTCATAGACTGGATCTACTCACACAACAGCAAGGGTATTTGATACACCATGACATCAATCAACTTCAAATGAATGCCTGGATGATAGCGTCTTAATTCCTTTTAGGCACCTGTTTACTGAGGACTTGTAGCAGGGACTAATGGAGGCAAGAAAGCCAGCTACTAGAAAGCCATATATTTGTAAATACAAAAGGTTTTCCAGTTGGCACTATGAACATAAAGAGTACCCATTCAAGGCAAGTTGTTCAATGATCCTAGGATATTTGTGTGACTTAATATCCTATGGCCTTTCTAATTCCTCTATCAAGGTTTATCAACCATTGCAGTATGTATGCCCAGGGATTCTCCTCTTTCAATGCAGTCTCATGTCAAAATGTTCTTGAAAGGGGTTTTTCATAAGAAGCCTACAGGAAAATGTGGGGACCCTCCTTGGGAACTTAATTTTGTATTTAGAGAAGCTAACAGTTGCTTGATTTGAACCAGGTAATCTGTCTGACTTGAGTTTCTTAAGATGGAAGACAGTTTTACTGATTGCTCTTTTCACTGTAATAGGGGTAGTTGTAATTCAGAAGGAATACAAGATCATTTGATGATTCCCTTGGCTCATGAACCAAATGAGAGAAAGGTTCATAGGTCAAATTAAACACTTCTCGACTGGATCTACACACAAGCAAGGTTTTGATACACCATGACATCATCACTTAGTATGAATTATACCCTTATTTTGCTTCCTTTTGGACCTGTTTACTGAGGATTTGAGCAGGGATAATGGAGCAAAACCAGTCTAGATTACCTTAACATGAAAAAAGGTTTGCCTTACTATGAATTAAATTCCCATTCAAGGTTTTGGGGGTTGATGAATCTAGTCCTGTGACTTAATATCCTTGCGTTTTAATTCTATCAGGCTTGTGAACCATGCAGATGTAGCTTTTGGGATTATCCTATTCAAAAAAGTCTATGTCAAAATGTTCTTGTATGTTTCAAATAGCCTACAGGAAAATGTGGGACCCTGAATTAATTTTGTATTTGAGCAGCATAACAGTTGTTTGAAAACCCTATTCTTTTGGAGGTCTTAAGTGAAGACAGTTTACTGAATTGTCGGACAGATACAGGGTATGGAGTTGTATCCTCAATCATTGGTCTGATGACTCATTTTCCATAGGGATAGGGATTTATTGAGAACAAATGAGAGAGAAAGGATGCTTCATAACTTGGATATCAACAAACAACTCGGGTACTATGTTAACAGAACTAAATCTTTCAGATCCTCGTATCAATTGCTCATTTCTTGAGAAGGTAAGAAAAGTGACATCCTGTGTCAAAACAGACTATTCCCAAATGGTTCAGTCACATCCTCATATTTGCTCCATATGACTGCTATGAATTTTTTTCTGCCAGTCTCCCAAGTTCCTGTCAACCTCTCTGATAATCTGTTCTCCTTTTTGGCAGGAATATAAACTGTAAAACCTGATTACAGCACTGTAGTGAGACCTGTAAATCAATGACATCTTTTTGTCTTAACCAAAAATGGACCAGCACATACAGGATTGTAAAAAATAGATTATTGTTTATTCAATGTTGTTCCATCAACCATAATAGCAGTGGTAAAAAACAGTGCTAAAAGGTTTTTGTCTTAAACCTATCTCCTTTGTCATCCAGTCAAGGTAATTTACAGCATTTATCATCTTGCATATTTTCGGTTTTAATTCAAATAATATGCATTGATAATGACAGCATATGAAAAATGTGTAATCTTATACATAAAAATACTTACATGACACAATGCCTTGCTTCTTGTGGCTGTAAATGTAATAGGTATAATGAAGATAACAGAAACAATTGAACTCACAGTAAAACACCATCCAAAAGGATAAAGGAAGCAAATTAATGTGTCAAGTTTGAAAATATATTCATTACAGCAAAAGGTATCATTTCAAGGATGTGACTTAAATGCAAAAGGTACAGT
>NW_025060504.1:0-3643 GCF_019279795.1 Protopterus annectens
TTGGGGGGGAAATTTTTTTGGAATTTTTTTTCCCCCGGGGGAAAAAAAGGCCCCGGGATGGGCCTTTTTAACCCCGGAAAAAAAAACCCAAAAAAACAAAAGAATTTTCTTTTCCATTTAAACCCTTCCTTTCCAACTAACCCCCTTTTTTCCCCAAAAAAGTCCCGGGGGCTGACTGCAAGGACAGTCCTTCAAGCCTTAGGGTTCATGGCATCTTGTATTCTGGTGCTTCCCAATGCCAAACTGCATATGAGGAAGCTGCAATGGTATCTCAAAAATGTATGGACACAGCACTGCCAGGATTTGGACACTGTCATTCAAATAATACCTTGCATTCAAAAAGAAGTTTTGTGGTGGGCTCAGGAATGTCACCTAAACAAGGGACTCTCTGTGACCCGGCCAGGGGGAGTCAGATTTGACAGATGCCTCAGACATTGCTTGGGGAGCTCATCTAAATGGAAAGTGGATACAAGACAAGTGGCCTGCCAGACTACAACATCTACATATCAACATGAAGGAGATGTTAGCAGTCCAGTTTGCATTAATGGCTTTCAAGGAGTTACTTCTTCCAGGGCAGGTGTTGATTCTAACAGACAACACAACTGTCATGTGGTACATCAACAAAAAAGGGGGAACACATTCTTACCCTTTTCAGGCAAGCAATGATTTTATGGGAGACTCCCTCAGCTTGCAACTAACTCTTCAGGCAAGGTTTCGGGAGCACAGAACTCCTTAGCAGATGTGTTAAGCAGACAAATCATGGATCCCCACGGTGGAAACTGGATCTTCATGTATTTCAAAATTGACAGTGTCATGGGGAACTCCAGACATAGATCTGTTGCTTCTCCACTAAACCACCAGCTGCCAAAGTTTTGCACAAAGGGTTTCATCACACAGCTTGGAAAGTGGATGCTCTTTCTTTCAGTTGGAAAAATCTTCATGTGTATGCCTTTCCACCTCTGCCTCTTTCCCAAAGGTGCTTCTAAAGGTCAGACAAGACAAGCCAAGGATGATTTTAATAGCTCCAGATTGGCCTCGGCAGCACTGGTACCCATTACTGAGGATCTGGTAAGGAAGCCTCCATGGCCTTTACCCCTTTATTCCACACCTGTTGTCTCAGAGGGGTCACCCGCTCAATGTCAAGCTTCACTCTCTTCATCTAACAGCCTGGCATATTCTGTTTTGAAAGACAGCAGGTCTCAACTTCCTCAACAAGTTTTAAATGTGATTATGGAAGCCAAGACACCTAGTACAAGTAAAGTGTATGCAGAAAAATGGAAGAGATTTTTATTTTGGACAGCAAGGAATTTGGAGATTTCTGAGCCTAATTTGAGTGTGGCTCTTCAATATCTTACTGAGTTATTGGACAAAGGTTTGTCTTTCTCTTCCATTAAGATTCATGCTGCAGCAATTTCAGCTCACTATGATTGTGACCCACCATTGTTTTCACATCCTTTGTTCAAGCAATTTCTTAGAGGGGGAAAGAATATAAGACCCCCACGTAGAGCTCCTACTCCTGCTTGGGATCTCAATTTTGTGTTGGAGAAACTTTCTACAACCTTTTTGAGCTACTGCTGAATTGAAATACTTGTCATGGAAGACTGCTTTTTGTTGGCCATTACTTCTGCAAGAAGGGTTTCTGAGTTGCAGGCCCTTATGGCGTTGAGCCTTTTTTATTTTCATAAGGAATATCATTAAAATAATCCTTCCTTTATGCCTAAGGTGGTTTCTAGTGTGGCTTTAAACCAAACTATTCATTTGCCTACTTTTATGCAGATCCCCCAAAAAAAAGGGGAAAAGATTTTGCACATTGCGGCAGCCAATTTCCCCCCCCCCCCCCGGGGGGGGGGTTTTTTTGGGGGGGTTTTTTGGAATTTTTTTTTTTTTTGGGGGTTTTTGGTTTTGGGCCTTTTTTTAGGGTCTTCTGACATCTGGGGCAAGAAAAGACTGAGGATATGCGCGGTCATGCGAAATACCCTGCGACTGCGCAGTCTTTCGCCTTTACCGACGCCCAAAATCTTTGGTATTCGGGCCGACTGGACAGCGGACTACCCAAAGTTAGGACTGCAGCAATGTGGATCCTCAACATCTACATTTATGGTAGGTACAAAACTGTACTTTTTCCAAAAAATACAATCCCTGGCCACAAACAAACAAACAACCAGACTCCACTACCCATGGGAGAATACTACAACACATCAGATCATCTATTTACCTTTATCCAGTACCCATATCCTCTATAACATCAAAACAAAACCCCCTAAGAGCAGCTGACCTTCTAGCTGAGTTTCTGCAAAAACAACTGAGGCCATTTTATGTTCCATAATCATAAACCCTTGTCAGAAGCCTTATTCCATATGGAAAAAGTCCCCCATTATTTTCTCCATAAAAGGGGGTAGCTCACTAGAGCTAACCAACTACAGACCTTTTAAATTCCCCGGCCAAAATTATGGAAAAGTGTGTCCACAAACAACTGATGGAACACCACCAAAAAAAAATTTTAGCCCAAATCCCAACATGGCTTCAGGCCAAATCACAGTACCACATCAGTACTATCTTTTTTCCATCAATAACTTAGAAACAATAATAAACTATCATCTGCTCTTTTCAGACCTCTCCAAGGCCTTTGATATGGTGAACCCATTTAACCCCCCATACATTAAAAAAACTATTTGTGAAAGGTTCCAATTTATGTTTAAAAGGAAAGGCTTTCTTGGAGGAAAATTTTTCCCCAAGATGACACGGAGTTCCCCGGTTTTCTTTGGCCCCCCTTTTTTCCTCTTTGTTAAGACCTAAACACAAAAAATTTAAATAATAGAACTAAGCCTAAGGGAGACCTATGCTTAAAAAAACCTTTTAAAAAAAATGGTTTAAGTATAAAGTTCCAAAACAAAAAAATATTTACTTTTCAAAAAAATTTCCCCAATTTTTATTTCATTCCCCCCGTAATACTTTAAAAAGTAAAAAGCTATTGGGGTTTCCTTGTTTTCCCAAAATTTTTTTTTTTTTCCCTTCTTCTTTTCTTAAATAAAACACTTTTCCTCCTCCGTAAAAAAAAAACCCAAATCAAATCTTTATTTTTACAAACCAAAAAGAAATTTTAAATTTTTTTACAACCTACAATTTGCCACAAAATTACCTTTTAAACATATGAAATTAAGCAAATTTTAGAGCCCCCCAAAATTTCAACCCTGGGGCACCTATGTATAAAAAAAACACCATCTAAAAATCATCACTCATAATTAACCTGCAATCTTTATTGCTCCTCCAATAAGATCTTAGCTCAAACTACCAAAGCAATAATTTGGGGATTTTCTATTCTCAAACTTTTGTAGGTAAAATGTGGAACCCCCTTTTTGGGAAAAAAATCTCACCTCAGAAAACCTTCATCCTCAATTCAAAAAAGCTTAACCCCATCTCAATATCTCTGGCAATGTCCCTGTTCCAAACCTGATTAACCACTATCATTTACCCTTTTCACCTCACTATCCTTAAGTTTTTAAAAAGGCCCGCCTTTGTAACTACCTATGTTTTTTATACTGCTATTTTTCCCAAGATGTGATGTATCTTTATATTGTATTTAGAACTCAACTATCTTCCTTTTTGATTAACAATGTTCATATTCTGATGTACCTGGAGCTTT
>NW_025060505.1:0-5717 GCF_019279795.1 Protopterus annectens
ATATTTACATGTTTATACATTAGAGAACAGTAGTACAGAGTCACCATTGTACTGAGTTTTTAAATAATCTGAGAATGGTATAAAAGTAACATTTGTAAGAAAACAGTAAATAAGATTAATCCCCTTAGGTGGAATGTACTTTATGTGAATGGATGTATTTATGTATTAGGCAGGATTGGGTAGGTAGAGTTCAATTGCACTTCCATTTATCAGAGAGGTAGGAATGGAGCTGGGTTTTGAAGTGTTCAAAGTTTTTAGAAATTCTTAGAGATGGAGGGAGTGAATTTCATTTTTGGATAAGGAAAAGGATATGAGAAGCTGACCAGGGGGATGATTTGGTTTGTGTACAGAAATTAGATTTTGGTGGGTAGACCTTAGAGTTCTGTGTGGGATGTATAGGGGTAAGAAGTTTGTTAGTGCAGGGCATTTAGTACGTTTAAAAATAAGCTTGTGGGCTGTGGTGAGTTGGAGGTAGTCCAGGTAGTTGGGAAGTTTTAGCCATTGCAGCAGGTGGAAAGGTATGCAGTGGTGAGTGGAGTATTTAGATGTGGTTGCAAATTTTGAAATTTTGTTGTAACAGGTTTCCAGTTTATTAGAGATATAGGAAGATAGGTTGGTTAGTAGGGGGGCACCATACATCAGAGATGGTAGTAAGTAGGTAGTGGCGAGGGTCTGTCTTGCTGACGGAGAGAGAAAGTGGGAGTTTCTGTACAGCATGCCATGTTTCTGATGCATTTTCTTAATATTTAGCTGAATATGGGTATCAAATTTTAGGTGTTCATCAATAGTGGCCCCAAGAAGTTTAGCAAAAGGAACAACTTCTATAGTGGAGTTGGCATGGCTGATAATATTGAAGGAGGTTTTGTCAAGAGGGTGAGATTTAGAGGGAGAGAATAGTAGAATTTTAGATTTGTTGGCATTTAGAGAGAGGTGATTTTGAAGCATCCAGTTCTCAGTAGTAGAAAAAGCAGTTTGGGTTTTTGTTTGGAGCTTACGGAGGTTAGAACCAGAGCAAACTAAAGTTGAGTTTGCGTATTGAACTATCTTAGTGTTAGGAATGGCTGCATGGAATTCATTAATAAAGATATTAAATAGTATTGGGCCGAGTATGAATCACTGGGGTACTCCAGTTGGGGTTGGAAGGAAGGCTGAGGTGCCAGTTTTCTATTTCATGGCCTGAGATCGGTCAGAGAGGTAGCTGAACTAGGTAAGGGTTTTGAGTGAGAGATTAAGATTAGATAGGTGGTTTAGGCGGTGGGAATGGGAGACAGTATCAAAAGCCTTGGAGAGGTCAAAGATGACTGTGGATACAAGTTCTCCAGAGTCACAGGCTTGGTTTACTATGTCTAGGAAAGAGAGAAGAGCAGTTATAGTGCTATGGACAGGACAAGATCTAAACCTCACCACCACAATAAATAGGACATGCTGGAGGGATAGACTCCTGTCCCAGAGACTTCCCATGCTTTGGAACAAGATCCCAGTCTACATTAGGCAGAGCTCCTCGCTAACACTCTTCAAAAGAAAACTTGACAAGTGGATGGGAAACAGAAAGTTTACCTTGGGGATCACTTCAGTGGCTCTGCTGGACAGAGGCACAGGGAACTTATCTAAGGAGGCAGCGAAAGCCAACACATTCTGGCTAGGCTTATAAATGCGTTCGGGCAGATAACCTAGTACCCGCCTATGAACCTATGAACCTATGATCACAAGACAGCAGGTTATAGGAATTATTGTGAAAGTAGCCTTTTTGACTTTAGATCTTCTCATGACAGGAATGATATCAGAGGATCTTTATAAGTACTTTAATGTTGAACATTCTGTTATACCCATAATTTATGGGTTACTGAAAGTACATAAGGATCCTGTTCGACCAGCAATACACCCCTCTGTATCCAGTAAAGGCTGGGCGACAGAACCCCTCTCTATATTTATAAAAAACAATGCTCAGTGCAGTTTTGAGTGGTATGGAAACAGTTTTAAGAGATACAAAATCATTTCTGCAGAGTTTACACCATTGAGTATCAGGGTTACTGAAGTCCCTCACTTTTATTTTGCGACGATGGATGTGGCATCTTTATTCACGTTTATCCCCAATGCTTGGGGGGGGGGTAGAAAACTTGACATTCTTGACTGGGAAAGATAGATTTTGCATGACAAGATTGAACTTATCTGTAGTCTTTTGGAAATTATTTTAGAAAACAATGTTTGTTGTTTTTAATGAGAGTTTTTTTTCTGCAGAAGGTTGGCATGGCAATGGGCCCAGCATTTGTTAACAGCTATGCCAACCTAGCACTGGCACAGTGGGAAGTAAGTACAGTATTAACTGGTAACATGTTCCATCATCATATTTTGGACTACAAAAGATTTGTGGATAATATCCTTATATTATGGGATGGCTCCCTTGAATTACTAGCAGAATTTGTTCATAGGTTCATAGGTTCATAGGTTCATACTAGGCTATCTGCCCGAGGGCATTTACAAGCCTAGCCCATCGTTTTGTAACTTCGCCACCTTTAATGTAAGGAACTATACCCATTATTTTGCTGTACCTCTGTCGAGCAGTGACACTGAGGTAATCTGGAGATATGCGATCTCCACATCCATTGATTGAGGGGTTTCTCTTGAACAAGGCTGACAGTGCTCTGCCTCACATATACCGGGATTTATTCCACAGCATAAGAGTCTTTGGGTGATGAATCTATCCTCAGCACGTCCTATTAATAGCCGTGTCGAGGGTTTAGTCTCCTGCCCTTGTGGCTCTGATCTAGATTTTTTGAGGTGGGCGCCATTATCAAATCTGGGTTTGACATGGCCTTGTATGTTGGGCAAAGGTCACCTCTATGAGCAAGCGGTAAGCGACTGAATAGAGCTGGAGTTCTTTCAGTTGGGCAGCATAGGACAGATGTTTGTGACCCTTTATCCTTTTTGTTGAGGAACTTTTTGTGGCCTCTCCAGCTGCTGCAAGTGTCCAGGTCAGATATTTCAGATGAGACGTTGTACTCAATCATTATTACAGTGAGGTGACGAGTACAGGGAGACTATGAGCCTCCCCTTGATCTAGATGAGAATCCCTTCATGATAAAAGATTGAGCAATGATAACAGAAGGTCTTCTATGCTGCTTCATGGGTATCGAATGACAGACTACTATCAACCTGGGTCCCCGATTCTGATAACTTCCTGTGCTCAGTGGATTGCACTATTTGGTAGCTAGGGGTAACCTTGTTTTCCCGAAGGTATGACTATCATTTTGGCATTTAACTTTAGAGCCATGGCTCTGGCACCAGTTATCAGTTTCTGTGAGACCCTTCTGAAGGATATCTGTGTCAGATGTGTTTTCTACTATGGCGCCCAGTTTGCAGTCATCTGCAAACTTTGTCAGCCATAACCCTCCTGTGTTTGCTTGTACTTCGGAAAAGTAGATGCCAAACAAGAGTCGGCCCAGGACTGAGCCCTGTGGGACACCACTTGTGACAGGCTTTGAGTCTGACATGGTGCCAGCAACTCTAACCCTGTGGGTTCTGTCACTCAGCCAGTTTGCAACCCATCTTGTGATGTATGGGTTAACATTTAAGCTGATGAGTTTTTCAATGATACCCGAGTGGGGTATTGTATCGAAGGCCTTCGCCAGATCGAGGTAGGCTGTATGGACTGCCTTTCCCTCATCAATGGCTTTGGTGACTGTTTCGAAAAAGTCAACCAAGTTTAAAAGGCATGATCTGCCTTTGACAAAGCCAAACTGGGTTGGATCCAAAGTCTGCAAATTCCCTATGTCTTTATTTATGAGGTCCATTATGATCCTCTCCATGGCTTTGCAGATAAGGCTTGTCAAGCTAATGGGCCGGTAATTTCCAGGGTCGGTGGAGGCACCGCCTTTGTGAAGTGGGACCACAGTTGCAGTGCGCCACTCCCTGGGTACGTATCCAGAGGTAAGACTTTGATTAAACAGCTGTCCTAGCTGTGGGTTTAATTCCTCATTGAGTTCGTGGAGCACACAGCCGGGGACCCCATCGGGTCCCATGGATGCTGTGTTTTTTGCTTTGGAGAGAGCAGTTCTCACTTGGGCGTTGGAGATGTTTGGGGGGCTGCAATCGTTTGGTATAGATATCTCTCCTTTTGGGGGGGAGGGGGGGGAGAAGTTTGCACTGAACCTGTCAGCCAGTATGTTGGCAATGTCTGTAGGATCAGTAATCTTCACATCATTTTGAACTAGTTCTGAGCATATCTGGGAGTTTCCTCCCAGGTTTCTAACATAGCTAAAGAAGGCCTTATGATTGTCTTTTGAGTCTTTAGCTATTTTTCTCTCAAAATTTGCTTTGGATGATTTTATGAGAGCTCTTAGTTTTTTACTTATAGTGATCAAGGGTGTCTTACCTTTTAAGGATTTTGCTCTATCTTGTAGTAGCTTCCTCCTTTTGTTGTAGAGTTTGTTTATGGCTGGGGTCCACCAGACTGGACGCTTGCCTTTGGTACAAAGAGTCTTTGTTTTGCTTGGGATTGCCTTATCCATGCAGTCCTGCAGGTGCTGGTAGAAGGCATTTGTAAGTGATTCAGCGGCTTGAGTACTGTTTTCCGCTCGGGGGCCTTAAAGGAGACCACACTAGTCTTTAGAAGTGTGAAGTCGGCTTTCGAGAATTTCTTTACTGTGGTCTTTTTTATTTCAGGTGGGGGTGGGATGAGGACCTCCAGCGAGATTAGTTTGTGATCTGATCTCACCAGTGAGGGGTATACTTCTGGTGTTGAGCATTGTGCTCCCATGTTCGTGATGATGAGATCAAGTATGTTATCTCCTCTTGTGGGGATGGTGACTAGTTGTTCCATGGCATTTGAGTTTATGAATTCCAGGAACTTTTGGGCTAGGGTGTTTGGGCTTGAGTAGTGTTCCCAGTCTATATTAGGGTAATTGAAGTCACCTAGTATGATGGTGTTTGGTGATACATTTATCCCCTCTAGTGTTTTCAGGAAGGCCATGTGAGGTTCCTGAGTTTGTGAGGGTGGCCTGTAACATGCTACAATTTGCAGAGCAGTCTTGCCTATGGTTAATTGCACCTGGATGGTCTCCGATGCATCGTGCGTTGCTACCAATCTTGAGGTGTGGGTGTCCTTGATGAATATGGATACCCCCCCTCCTTTCTTGGTATTGTCTGGATTTTGGGGCTGGAACGCATGATATGAGGTAAAACCTGATAGTGCTGGGGTGCTCTCAGGAGCCTCGAACCAGGTTTCTGTCACAGCACAGACATCGATGTTCTCCATCTGCTGCATTTATTACTGCTTGGTCATAGCCTGATTAAATTGTTTTTACATTCTGCCATTGACATCCTGAAATTTACATACACAGTTTCTGACTTTATGCTCAACTCCTGAGAGACTTGCTTGGCTACAAACATCTGCATTACAAGCTGAAGCTAAGTGAAACTTGCAGTGGTGAATTTTAGTCTTCGGTTAAGTACAAACTTGCAGTTTTAAAAGTACTGTATTTTCATTTTTTTCTGTTTCCTAAGTGTGTGTTTTTGAACAGTGTGATGTGTGCCTCTCTGCAGTTAGTTTCCCACCCTCCCTCCATGTTCCTGTGTTGGTATTAGTGTTGGGGGCTCTGGAATTTCCTACCCCTCCTGTAAGTCTGTATTAGAACACTCCTCCTGGGTCCATCTCATTTGCTCACTTAACTGAGTACAGTTAGATCATATCCTGAGTCTAGTGTTCACTCTACTTAATC
>NW_025060506.1:0-10000 GCF_019279795.1 Protopterus annectens
CATGCTGTAAACCTTGATTGATATAAATGTACTTGTCTCATTCTGTTTAGAAGCTATCTTACATAGTTTACTGTTTAATCACTAGGACTCTGTCCTAGCTACCTTCTTATTTATATTTTGTCAACAACTGCCTTGGTCATTAATTAATAAGCAATGAAACTGTAAATTGTTATGTGTTTGGCCATGGCATGTACAGTACCTGTCTATCTTTGTATATACATGTACTGTCTAGTCTGTTACAAATCTAATACTAGCATATCTATATGTTTTTACATCTTTTTATGTATGAAACATATACATTTTGTACTTCCTATTTGGTATTTGTATTAATCATCTTTATTTTTAACTTGTGAATGCTTTTCACCCAGCCTGTGCCTTCAAATGGTCATTTCTGATCAGCACACCATCCTGATAAACTTTACAAAAATTAATTAATGTGCTCATCACTTTATGCTGTCCTGTTTTACCCTACCAACCTACCATGTCTCACATGGCACTCTACTATTTTTTTTTTCTTGGCAGATTTTTGCTTATGTTTTTTTTTTTTTTTTTTTTGTATTTGTCTGTTTGTTTGTTTTTGCATGGCAGCTCCATACAGTGACATCTTGCTGCTTATTGTACCACTGTACTTTTTTCACCTACTTCTCTAGTGCCACAACGATGACCACTGTTGGCATACTTTGAATTATGTGCACACTTCATTTACCTAAGCCCTGCCAGTATTTATGCAAGATGTTTAAACTCTTTGTCATTAGTACCCCAATAAATTTTTCGAGTTACACTGTAGGCTTGTACACATCAGGCTCTCACAGGCTGCCCTATCCATTAGGAATATAGCTGCAAAACCAGGGGTAAATTTACAGTTTCACAGCCATTGATCCAAGTTACAATTTAATATGGTTAGGTATGAGCTTTGCTTCACATGGATGGGAAACCTAGTCCAGAGGAGGAGTAATCTCAGTCATGAGGTACTTGGGCACCCAGGGTGATATCAACCTGACCTTTGACCACCACATTGCCTCCATTGTACGGAAGGCTTTCTACATGGCCCACCTCATAAATAAGAGTATTTCATCCATGAACAAGGAAGTCGTAATATTCCTGTACTCCTCACTTATCAGACCCATTATCGAAAGTACAATGCTCCCTTTGGCATGTACCTTGCCAAGAACATGCAGCAGTTGGAGAGACCACCGAGGTTCCTGACCAGTACAATCTAGGGTGTCAAAGCCCTGTCCCTCTACTCAGTCTCATACAGACTGCTCAGAGGTGACCTGTGTCTGGCAAACAAGGCAATTTCAGACCCAGCCTTGATGGAGTTCTGCATATCCATAAGACAAACTGCACTCATGCAACCTGCACACAAGGCCTTAACCTGGTCTGTGACATTAATAGAACTTGTTGGCGGGATAGATTTGTGTCCCAAAGATTCCCCCATCTGTGGAATAGATTCCCTCTCCATGTCAAGCAGAGTACCTCTCTAGCCCTCTTTAAGAGGAACCTGCATGATTGGATGAGAAACAGAAAATATACCCCTGGGATCCCACCTGTGTTCCCTGCTGGACAGGGAAAATGGGTGCTGACTTCGAAGGAACATGGGCAAAATTTTTGGCTACGCTTATGAGGGCCTCCGCCAATAGCTTAGTTTCATCCTATGAACCTATGAACCTATATATATATATATATATATATATATATATATATACAAGGGTGCCCGCAGGCAGGTGCAAGGGGGTGCACTTGCACCCCCCTGGATTTTCTTAATTTATCTGATGAATGATCATAAAGAAATAGAAAATGTACTGGCAAAACCACACATTTTTCGATTTTCAACTTTTTTTTTTCCCATTAACCTGCATCATTTGGAAGCTCAGAGGAGATGCTGATATGCTATTGGAGGTTGCGGTCATATGATATATGATGAGCAAGCCTTAATTCCTCCTCAGACTCGATCTCCTACCTTTCCGCCCATTGACAGTTAACATAGCCAAGAGTTATCCAGATTGCCAGTGGCAGAGTCAGAGTGAACGACTAGATTTGTTTTGTCACCAAAATCAGAAAGAGCTTTTGCCTCAGAAAAGATTAACAGATTTGTCGTGGCAGCACTTAAGGTAACGCTCTGTCATAAGAAAGAAGCTCCTACTGGTATTTTTTTATATACACGGAAAGCATGAATATGTCAGCTAAGCTTCAAGCTTGGTGCCAAAATGTTAAAGTGGCACATTTGAGGCAATTGAGTAGTTTAATTTCCCTCTTTACTTAAAATATACTGAGGAAAAGTTCATCAGTGCAATACATATCTCATTTTCTAAAAGAAAAAAAGCCAAAATCAGGGACAGTCGAAACTTGGTTGGTCTTGAGTGGAATGGCTGCCACCAGTATTTGGTAACGGTTCACAATTTAGCTGTTTTTGTGACAAAAGTTTATATTCCTTTAATGTAAAGCCCATAAACAAACTAGGTTGAATGAGTGAATTTAATTTATGTACGGCCCACGGTGTTAACTTTTGGTTGTATGAGATTCTCATTTCTTCTTGGCAGGTGTGATGGCGCTGCTCATGTCTCATGCAGTGAGGTTTCTCAGTGCCTTTGGCTTCAAATGCTTTTAGACAAACCCCAGAGTCGGTCACTGAAACGTCAAGTTTAACAGCGCTGTACCTGGGGGCTAGAAGGGATGGTATGGGGAGTTATGAACAATAACAAACGATGTTGCAATACAAATTATGAATGTGCAGTTACTTTGGTCTCTCCATGTTATCGAAAATCATTTGCTTAGTTGTATAGTTGCTGTCTTTTGTTCTGTTGTTAATCTGACATTTTTATTTAAACCTGGCTGCGGGGTTGTGTTAATATTGTGTGATAAAATAGACCTATTATTACCCTTGTAAATTTCAAGTAGAGAATACATCTCTACATTTTGGGGGGAGTACCTCTGAGACTATTGATCGGTAAATGGAAGAAATAGAACAGAAGAAGCTGTGAACGTAATGATAGCCCGGATTTTGAATTAATAGCCTGAAGGGAAAAGCATTAACAAACAAGCTTTACCTGCACATTGCAATTAAACCACTGTCACCTAAAGGATGCACATAGCCCCTTGTCACTTCCTCTAGTGCTCATGTAATGATGGGGATTTATTCTGTGTGGGCTGTGGATTTAGGATGTGTAACAGGAAGTCTGTGAAAGGGGAGTGTGCAGCCTAGTGAGGTGTTTATTCTATGGCTTCTATGGTTTATTCGGAGGCTCTGATCAAAAATCTACCAAAACAGCAGAGGCCACCAAAGCAGACACCCAAACAACCACCACCTCAGAACACAACACCTGCAACACATAGACCTCACAGTCAGAGTGTCAAACAGTCACAGCCCTTAAGGCCAAACACAATGCCAGACACACTAGTCATTGGTGACTCCATAGTCAGACACACTGACGCCCCGCCACCAGACTGAGTAAGGAGAAGGTCACAGTAAGCTGCCTGTCGAGCTAGAATCCGCCACATAACGCAAGCACTCAGGTCTCTCAACAGCAGGTACAAATATGACTCAGTCATTGTCCACGCTGGTGTAAACGACCTAAGACGCACCTCCTTGACTACATGAAAAGAGACATTGAGGAGCTCTCTGATTATGTAGCCCAGGCAGGTATGACCCTGACCTTGAGCAGTATCCTACCTTCACCAAGAATGATACCACAATACAGAGATAAGATGATCAGCTTTAACAATTGGCTTAAACACTGGTGTCATTCAAAGGGGATCCAGTATCTGTCTGCCTGGGATGACATGCTGGACAAGCCACGATGCTTCGTTTAAGGGACTCCGGGCTTGCACCTGTCACCCCTGGGATTCCGGATATTGGCAAAGGCTCTTGCCACCCCATAGTGCCTTTTTAGGCAAGGCTCAAAATATAAACCTACCACCCTAGAACACAAAAAAGGAAAATAACTAAGGGTAATGCTGCTCAATGCCAGAAGTCTAAATCTCAAAATGCACGCACTCGAGGCCCTTCTCAGTATGGAGAACATCGATGTCTGTGCTGTGACAGAAACCTGGTTCAAGGCTCCTGAGATCACCCCAGCGCTATCAGGTTTTACCTCATATCATGTGTTCCGCCCCAAAATCCGGACAATACCAAGTAGGGGGTATCCATATTCATCAAGGACACCCACACCTCAAGACTGGTGGCAACGATGATGCATCGGAGACCATCCAGGTGCAATTAACCATAGGCAAGACTGCTCTGCAAATTGTAGCATGTTACAGGCCACCCTCACAAACTCAGGAACCTCACATGGCCTTCCTGAAAACACTAGAGGGGATACATGTATCACCAAACACCATCATACTAGGTGACTTCAATTACCCTAATATAGACTGGGAACACTACTCAAGCCCAAACACCCTAGCCCAAAAGTTCCTGGAATTCATAAACTCAAATGCCATGGAACAACTAGTCACCATCCCCACAAGAGGAGATAACATACTTGATCTCATCATCACGAACATGGGAGCACAATGTTCAACACCGAAGTATACCCTCACTGGTGAGATCAGATCACAACCAATCTCGCTGGAGGTCCTCATCCCACCCCCACCTGAAATAAAAAGACCACAGTAAAGAACTTCTCAAAAGCCGACTTCACACTTCTAAAGACTAGTGTGGTCTCCTTTAAGGCCCCCGAGTCATGGAAAACAGTACTCAAGCCGCTGAATCACTTACAAATGCCTTCTACCAGCACCTGCAGGACTGCATGGATAAGGCAATCCCAAGCAAAATAAAGACTCTTTGTACCAAAGGCAAGTGTCCAGTCTGGTGGACCCCAGCCATAAACAAACTCTACAACAAAAGGAGGAAGCTACTACAAGATAGAGCAAAATCCTTAAAAGGTAAGACACCCTTGATCACTATAAGTAAAAAACTAAGAGCTCTCATAAAATCATCCAAAGCAAATTCGAGAGAAAATAGCTAAAGACTCAAAAGACAATCATAAGGCCTTCTTTAGCTATGTTAGAAACCTAGGAGGAAACTCCCAGATATGCTCAGAACTAGTTCAAAATGATGTGAAGATTACTGATCCTACAGACATTGCCAACATACTGGCTGACAGGTTCAGTGCAAACTTCTCCCCCTCCCCAAAAAGGAGAGATATCTATACCAAACTATTGCAGCCCCCAAACATCTCCAGCCCAAGTGAGAACTGCGCTCCCCAGACCAAAAACACACCGCATCCATGGGACCTGATGGTGTCCCCGGCTGTGTACTCCACGAACTCAATGAGGAATTAAACCCACAGCTAGGACAGCTGTTTAATCAAAGTCTTACCTCTGGATAATGCACTCCAGGAGTGGCGCACTGCAACTGTGGTCCCACTTCACAAAGGCGGTGCCTCCACCGACCCTGAAATTACCGCCCATTAGCTTGACAAGCCTTATCTGCAAAGCCATGGAGAGGATCATAATGGACCTCATAAATAAAGACATAGGGAATTTGCAGACTTTGGATCCAACCCAGTTTGGCTTTGTCAAAGGCAGATCATGCCTTTTAAACTTGGTTGACTTTTCAAAACAGTCACCAAAGCCATTGATGAGGGAAAGGCAGTCCATACAGCCTACCTCGATCTGGCTAAGGCCTTCGATACAATACCCCACTCGGTATCATTGAAAAACTCATCAGCTTAAATGTTAACCCATACATCACAAGATGGGTTGCAAACTGGCTGAGTGACAGAACCCACAGGGTCAGAGTTGCTGGCGCCATGTCAGACTCAAAGCCTGTCACAAGTGGTGTCCCACAGGGCTCAGTCCTGGGCCCACTCTTGTTTGGCATCTACTTTTCTGAAGTACAAGCAAACACAGGAGGGTTATGGCTGACAAAGTTTGCAGATGACTGCAAACTGGCCATAGTAGAAAACACATCTGACACAGATATCCTTCAGAAGGGTCTCACAGAAACGGATAACTGGTGCCAGAGCCACGGCCTAAAGTTAAATGCCAAAAAATGCATAGTCATACCCTTCGAAAAACAAGGTTACCCCTAGCTACCATATAGGTGGCAATCCACTGAGCACAGAAGAAGTTATCAGGGACCTGGGGACCCAGGTTGATAGTAGTCTGCCATTCGACACCCATGTAGCTAAAGTAGTTAGGAAGACCTTCTACATTGCCCACCTTATCATGAAGGGATTCTCATCTAGATCAAGGGAGGTCATAGTCTCCCTTTACTCATCACTCATCAGACCAATGATTGAGTACAATGCCCCATTCGAATGTATCTGACCCGACACTTGCAGCAGCTGGAGAGGCCACAAAAGTTCCTCACCAAAAGGATAAAGGGTCTCAAAATCTGTCCTATGCTGCCCGACTGAAAGAACTCCAGCTCTATTCAGTCGCCACCGCTTGCTCAGAGGTGACCTTTGCCTAACATACAAGGCCATGTCAAACACAGATTTGATGAATATGCTTCACCTCAAAAATCTAGATCCTTCAGAGCCACAAGGGCGGAGACTTAAACCTCGACACGGCTATTAATAGGACATGCTGGAGGGATAGATTCATCACCCAAAGACTCCCTATGCTGTGGAACAAAATCCCGGCACATGTGAGGCAGAGCACCTCGCTGGCCTTGTTCAAGAGAAATCTTGACCAATGGATGGAGATCGCAGATATACCCCAGGGATTACCCTCAGTGTCACTGCTCGACAGAGGCACAGCAAAATAATGGGTATAGTTCCCATACTAAAGGGGTGGCGTAGCCAACACGATGGGCTAGGCTTGTAAATGCCCTCGGCCAGATAGCCTAGTATGAACCTATGAACCTATGAACCTATGTGCATCTGCTAGGGGAGTCTGTAAATGGGGGTATGGTAGCCATACTTCCCTCAACCTACCCACAGAGCTCCAAAGGATGGCTGCATTCTACTGGTTTGGGTAGGAAAGCTGAAAAGCAGAAAACAAAACTGCTCTTAGGAAATGGTGATACAGGCATGTTTGAAAGTAGTGCATCCATTTGTAATGAATTGACTTTGGCTGCATAGTAAGAACAGGTAGTAGTAGGAGCAACAGGTCTTCTAAAAATAATCTACAGTCATATTTAGATACCTGTAACTCCATACAAATTGCAGGAGGAGTCATTACTGGGCACATTGCAGGTCCTGAGAAGAGCACTTTGGCAGACATCAAAGATTGAAACAGTACTGATTTGATGAACTTTAATTGTACTTTGACTTAGGAATGGGGTACATTCCTGTCACGGTATTAGAAACCCAATAGATTTGTTCTATCCACTTTCTAAGGAGGTGGGATTTATATCTGTGACTCATACCTCTCAACTCTGAAGATTTTCACAGAATGTCCAGATTTTTGCTTCACATTTTCAGTCTATTCCTTATAAATTTTTTTTTGATGAGCTAAGGATTAAAGTTAATAAATTACATGCATTTCAGTTTCAGACTTCATATCTTTCAGAAAATGCATTCTAACACAAAGTCTTTTATTCTAGCAACTTTCTAAATGTGTCCATAGTTTAGGGCCTTTGTCTCCAAATTATAACCTGTTTGTCCAGATTACTTGTGCTAAGAGATTGACGTGTGTGTGTGTGTGTGTGTGTGTGTGTGTGTGTGTGTGTGTGTGTGTGTGTGTGTGTGTGCGTGTGTGTGTGTGTGTGTGTAGGTGTGTGTTGAAGAGGAAGGTAGTATACCCCTCAGTTATCCAGGTTTTTGCAGAATGTCCAGATTTTTCACCCATATTCCACCTAAAAAGGATTTCAGTTGCTAAATAGTGACAGACATTTTGAGTTTTAGGTGTCATATCCTTTAGAAAAATGCATACTAACACAAATACTGTTATTCTAGCAATTTTAATCTGACTGTCCCTATTTATTTAGGCTTTGTCCAGATTTCTTGCACTAACAGGTCTGTGTGTGTGTGTCTGTGTGTGTGTGTGTTTTGTTTAGCAAATGGTATCTCTATTGTGGTACAGAGTTTTAAAGCAGTGTTAGCAGCACAACAGGTAGCATGCTTGCGTCTTGATACAGAGGGCTGTAGCTTCAACTCCCACAGCATGTAAATTTGTATTTTAAGGGGTGGGTAGGGGAAATGAAATCCTTACTATGGCCTCCTTTGGATGAGACGCCTAGTAACTTTGAAACTCTTTTTCAGCTTGTCATCTATTCCCTATTGCAATATACCATCTTACCATTTCTTTTAATGTAACATAGGCAATTTATTCTTCAAGGGCAACAGGCACTGAATTTGTAGATGAAACATTGACATACAAGTTGTTTCATAGCAACAATCTCCATTAGTTTCAGATCTTTTTAATGTGGAATTATTCATATGACTTCTGCAGAGATTGTGCATATTGACTGATATTGGTGGATTGTAATGACAGAAGTTTGAGTGGCATTTTATGGTTGAAATGTTCCGAACTGGGCAGTTTGTCATTACTGGCTCATATGTTTTGTTTCACTGCTTAATGGAAAAATGTTCAAAACTATAAATTTAAAACACATTCTAACAAGTGGTGCTGTATTATACAAGGGATATAATTCAATTATTACATATTATAATTAATACAATCAGGAAGGTGATCACAGTACTTTTGCATGTTCCTAAAATGTGTGCAAGAGGGCCTATGATTTGAAAACAGCCCAAAGGTAAACTTAACCCACCACAGCCCAGATGCATTCTCTTTGAATGTGGGTTTCAATGCTGTTTCAGTGAATGTGAGCTTCAAAGGCAGAGAAACTTTAATGGTAAATCTGTTTTCATTGTAAGACTATTGCTTTGCTTAGCAAATGTCGGTGGTTGTGCTATAAAATTTGAAATAAATGTTGTAAATTAAATCCAAATATCTTTACTCGGAGAAGTAAAGTATAAAAAGTATGCATACTGAGAGTTTTGAACAGTGTTTATGGCAACTGGGAAGAAATAGCCAAGTAATGGGACACTGGAATGGCTGCATGTGGGGGGGGGGAGGGGGCTGCGTGGTGTGGCTCTGGGTTTGCACCCCCTGCAAAAAAATCCTGCGGGCTCCCTTGACAGAGCCAGGAGTTCCTTTATACCTTTCTGTCAAAAAAAAACCCCAAACACCAAGTTCACACTGAGGTTAAAGTTGTTGTAACTTTGACAAAATCTATTTATGTACATTGTCAAGGCTGGAATGAGTAAATATTGTAAAAATATTTGGAAAGGACAGTTTGCCAAAATCTCTAAGGGAGGTAGCATACCCCTCAGCTGTTCACATTTTTGCAGACTGTCCAGATGTTTGCCCCATATTCCTCCTAAAAAGGATTGAAGTTGCTAAATAGTTTTAGACATCATATCCATTAAAAAATACATAGTTTCATAGTTTCATAGTTTAGTACTAGGCTATCTGCCCTGGGGCATTTGTAAGCCTAGCCATAGTGATGTGGCTTTGCCACCCCATGAAATGGTACAAAAATGTACAGAATAAATTTAGAATACTGTGCCTCTGTCTAGTAGTGACACAATGAAGGTCCCCTTATATAATAGAACTAGTTTACTATGCCCCTGTCTAGCAGTGACACAGATGTGACCCTGGGGTAAACTTACGATCTCCCATCCACTCATCAAGATTTCTCTTGAAGAGAGTCAGTGAGGGGCTCTGCCTAATATGAACTGGGATCTTGTTCCAAAGCATGGGAAGCCTCTGGGTTATGAATCTATCCCTCCAGCATGTCCTATTCATACTTGTGCCGAGGTTTAAGTCTAGCTCTCGTGGTCCTGATGGATTTGGATTTTTGAGATGGAGCATGTCCATCAGATCCTGATTGGACATGGCCTTGTACGTCAGGCAGAGATCACCTCTGAGCAGGCGGTATGCTACTGAATAGAGCTGAAGTTTCTTTAGTCTGGCAGAATAAGACATATGTTGGAGACCCTTGATCCTCTTGGTGAGGTACTTTTGTGGTCTCTCTAGCTGTTGCAAATGCCGGGTGAGGTACATACCAAATGGGGCATTGTACTCAATCATGGGTCTGATG
>NW_025060506.1:15000-45064 GCF_019279795.1 Protopterus annectens
TCAGCAATTATGTTGGACATGAATGATCATTACAAGTTAAGACACTTTATATTGTGACACAAGAAATGCAAGAAAAATTATAATTGCATTTATAAAATGAAGGTAACAAAAATATTAAACCACATAATGCAACCAACCTAATATGCAGTCTGAAGACCACAGATGAAGAATCCACTTAAAACACCACTTTATTTCACCTCTAGCGCTTCGGCAACCACCTTCAAGGAGTATAAAACATTGCATAACTTACATAGTTTATATACTCTAATACATCTAACAATTAAACAAGCAACCTAAACCAATTAATCAATAAACATTAAAAAATACTTAATACTACTTTCTCATCAGATAAGAAGCCTCCAGTTACATTCCACATTCAGACCCTGAGGAAATAAAGTGTCATATTTCAAAATGAAAATACTTTCTTTATATAACAACTTTTCTTTATACAAATCATCAGAAAATACAACCTTCATAATATGTTCTAAGATAGTGGCTTGTAACCCATTTGGATTAGAATTGTGAGCCAGCATAAAAAGTTTAGCTACAGGGCTATCTTCTTTATTATTTATAATATTCCTGACATGCTCCTGCAGTCTAGTTTTAAACTTCCTTTTACTTTTTCCTATATATACAAGGTTACACGGACATTTCAAAGCATAAATAATACCTTCAGTATTACAGCTATATATATTATTAACCTCAAATACATGGCCATTTATATACTTAAAAGTTGGTACATTGCAATGACCACAGGGTAAAGTTCCTAGTCTCTGCATGGTCCTATACTGCAGTGTCTCAGTGGGATATTTAAATTTATTGTGTACCAAGCTATCTTTTAAATTCCTACCTCTACGAAATGAAATGCCTAAAGATCTAGACAATATTTTTTTTAGGTCCATTGATCTAAACAAAAAATTCCAGTAGTGTTTAACAATATCTATTAAAACGTCACTGAAAACACTATATGTAGAGACAAAATAAACAAGTCTTTTCTCTTGATTTCTAACATCTAACTTATACCCCTTACTTCCATACTTATACCCCTTACTTCCATACTTATAAGTACCAACTTTATGTTGTTCATTAATAGCCTTATCTATAGCTGTTTGAATACTAGCTTCACTATAGCCCCTCAATCTAAACATCTCACTAGTCACACTAATTTCTTTAAAGAAGTTCGTGTCAGTATTACATAGCCGTCTAAGTCTCATACATTCCCCATAGGGCAAGGAGACCAAAGTATCAACTGGATGACAGCTAGTCCCCATCAAATACTGATTACTATCAGCAAATTTTCTATGCACAGACGTACGTAAGATATTACTGTCCTCCAAAATCAAATGTATGTCTAAAAAAGTTATATCTTATCTAATATGCAGTCAGGCTGGATCCAGCAATTTCAAAAAGAGTGAATTAATCTAGTCTGAAACTGCAGCAAATGGGGTTTACTAAGTGAAAACAAGCATACTACATATGTCATTTTAAACTGGAACACTGTCCTTGTTCTTTTTTTTAATTTATTTAAAGAGCAGTATCACTTTTGATACATTTTAAAGATACATTAAAAAAGAGAATTTAAGACAAGAGGCATTTGTCACCAGTGCCCTTACCTTCCAACCCAGCACGAGAATGAAACATCAGGGATATTTCATCCAGCATTATTAAACACATATAACTACACGTACAAAACTTGCACTAGTAAAATAAACAAAACTACTTCCTGGGCAGCTCACTTTGCAATTTACTCAGATGGAAATCACAACCTGGCAACATGAATAATAATTACCAAATCTGGCAGCATGGTAGACTGCTCACCTTATAAATGGCAGCAGCATCAGCAACACTCACTAACCATCCATTGTCCTTCCTTAAGCAGAGTAGCACCACATACTTGAACTGCTTTCCAAATGATGAATAAATGTAAGAAGCATGTAATGAAATGCAGAGAGGGGAGAAGGTCCTCCCTCCGATAAATGACGGTAAGGTCCCTTCTTCTGCCCCATCCTACCCCTGACCTTTTGCTACCAAGGTAGGCTGGACTGAATCTTAAAGCTGCAGTGCCAAAAAGGCTGACCCCTCCCCCTCTTAGCCTTGTATACTAACACCCTTAGCCTCTCCTCTACTAATTAACCTTCACCCAATTATTACAGCCTATCAAGCTCTAATTACTGAATCAGTCTGCCACCCTCCTGTTCCTAACTACAGGGTCTAGAGATAAATGTGTCTGCAATCAAACACCTTCCTGCTTGCTTGATGACAGAGGCACCCCAGTTTAACACACAGCTACTCAAATGTCCTCATACCTACCCCAACTTCCTCCTTTCCATCACCGAGCAGCAGGAAATCATATCGCTCTTTAAATAACTGCACAGAAGTTCTCTGATATCTCCTAGCATATCTAATCCAAACCCATGCTGAATTTTTCACAGGTGGCACAAACCGCCACACAGCCCATAGGAATGGCCCTGTCAAAGTAACACTTACCTTGCAACCTTGTACTTTACATGCGCCAGTCCTGCTGTCGTATAGGAATCAGCCCAAATGCAGACTGTATGTCTAACTTGGTCAGCCACAGATTGCCAAATGCTCAGATAACCTCTACTCCACATCCAAGGATGCATACTGTACCTTGATATCCCTCCAGGAAAGTAGTTGTTGACCAAATTTCCCTTATGAAATGATCTGTGTATAAACTGAAATTTCCCAGAGGTCTTTTTGGGGACTAAAACTAAGGAAGATACTCTGAATGTTGAAAGGGGGGGGGGGGGGCAATCAAAAGGACCTAAAATCCTTCCACCTGTTAAATCATTGTTTAACAACTCCAGAGTTACCTCTTATCTCCCTTTGACTGATTTCAAGTTACTACAAACCTGAATTAAACCTCCTACCATTCACTTAATAGAGAAGCCCTCTAAACACATGTACACCAGCTCATGCACCACTCTTATCCAGGTGGTCTTCAAGGAGCAATGCCATCACATCTACCTTAATAGGAGAATGCCCTGGCCACATGGCTGTCTCCTCCATGAAAAGACAGTGACACCCTGCAACCCCTAGCAAAGCTTTGGTCTCTTCGCCTGGGCTTGCTAACACCCATAACCCTAAAAGTCTTCCTGCCTCAAAGAAAATCCAAAGAGTCCTTCATCCAAACTTGACTGCCCCATGTTGGCCTCCACATAGTGAACACACATGTAGGAATTCTGCAAGCAGGCAAACTGCACTTATCTACAGTAAAGCCCAACATGAGCTAGCCTCACCCCCCAGCCCATTCTATCATCACCTTAAATAGGCCTATATATGTCCAACATAGTGCTCATCCATGTATTGGGATGTCTGCATTCCCAGGAAAATGACTTGTCCTCCACCACCTCCAAATTACAGAAACAATGGCTCTACCAAAGCCACCCCCCCCCAAAGTCACTGGGCTTCTCTAATGGTCAAAAAATACGTGAACAATGTAAGACCCCATTTTGGTTCCTTCTCCAGTATGACCACCATTAAAAGGACTTAAGTCAAGAACCCAGTTCTCCCAGGTCACAGGTTTGCACCTGCCTGTCCCTTCCTTCCCCAAAGCTGCCACGGCAGCTGTAACATCCTTAGCCCCAGAAGCCTCCATCTCAGCAACCATCTGAGCTCCATTCATATCTATAAGACTGAGCACTTCCACAAAATTCCAATGCCATATTTTTCCTTTTCAGCAGTGGAATATTACAGTAATAATAATAGCTTTGACCTTGGTGCTTCCCTACTGAGCTACTTGCAATGCCAACCTTTCCTTGACCCCACCTACATTACCCAATGCTTCCACTTCAAAAACTCCTGGTAGGAAAGGGAATTCCCTATCCACAGCTGGTCTGCCTGTATCCCTCATCATCCCAAGGGTCTCTTATACCTTAAGCTGGTTAACTAGCCCTACTGCCTACTGACTCCCTAACCTGGCAGCCCTTGCAACCTGGTCCTATTGTGCGCACTAAGATCCTGTACCATATACTCTGTAACTCATCATTAGAACTAACATTTTCTCCTTGCCCCTGTACAAGCTGTTCAACACAATCATTACCTGACTCCTGTTTAGAGTCTACTGTCACAGCAGCAATGACCCTGTCTGCTGACTTTTTCTGCTCTTTGATCCTAATGCCTTCACCCTTGCTTGTTCAACTGAGTTCCTGGTCCTTGTGCTTTTAGATCTTAATACCTTCTCCACTGGCTGCTCTACTTAACTTCTCTTCTGTTGACCCTGCTGCATCTCTGGCTGCACAGCCTCTTGTGCTGGCCAACCTTGATTTCACATGCTCTGGAACAAGTCTTCTGCTTGGGCAACAATCTCTTACCACCTCTGGATGAGCTCCTTCACTATCTTGTCACCTGCTGAAAGTGAAATAAGAAAATAAACAGTTAATACCCATTCATGTACTAACACAAATCCCTTTCAAAGCCCCCACTACAGTCCTTCAACAACTATCCTTAACTATACCCCATACTAATTGCTCCCCTCCTTTTCTGTCCCTACCCAGTGCCCCCAACTATCATCAGTCCCCCCTTTTTTAATTTAAATAATGCATAACTATCTGTCTATATAATGCATTGCTGAAATTCTGCCTCTCATCCACCCACTTGTGAAATGCAGGCATTTAAGTAGTATGAAGCACACCACTCAAGTGTACCTCACTGTGAGGAACATTCTTCATTTTGAGGACATGTTCTTTGCTGTTCCACATTAAAAGGGTGTGCCAGACATTCAAAGTTAAGAATTTTATTTTTTAACTAACGTCAGTGGTAAATAAAACTGAATCACATTAATTCATCCAAAGAATACCTTTAACTATTTATGACCTTCCCAGCAGACGTTGTTAGCAAGCAGTTGGTACGCCTTGTATCTTTTGTACATTTATTCCACATTATTATGTGAAATGTTGCCTATTCTAAAGACAGAAGGTTGAGAGCTATGGTTTGAAGTGAACCTTATACATGTACCCTCCTCCATTTTTTTTTATTTTAATTAAAATTAGTCAGATATCCATCTGCTAACAAAACCTGTTAATATAAATGCAGCTCCTCTCTCCTAACCATGGTGACATGTATACTTTTTTTTTTCTTTTTAATTACCTGGTATGGCAATGTCATGCACAGCCTTGGGATGGCCCCTTAGCAATGCATGAAGGTGAGTAGAACTAGGTCCAGATTTCTTCCCCACATAATGTACTTCTTGACTGTAGCAAATATCTAAGTCTAAAAATCAAGTGGCTGTCATTATTGCCCTTTTTTCCCATAAAATTGCCAAACTGTGGAACACTCTTCCTCAACCTATGGCTAAAAACCCCAACATTCATGAGTTTAAAAACCTCCTTAAGGAACATCTAGCAAAACACTGGCTCTGCTCCTGCCATACTCCTGGTTAAGCTACCTACTACTACCTTACATTACCCTAAACTACCTCATTCTCATAGCTACAACTATTAACTGCTGAAGGCTATCTTGATACTACACTCACTTTCAGTTAGCAATGTATACACATATACTGCTTTGTCTTTAACTGTCATGTAGACTGCATTTCTTTAGCAATGTATACACATATACTGCTTTGTCTTTAACTGTTATGTAGACTGCATTTCTTTAGCAATGTATACACATATACTGCTTTGTCTTTAACTGTTGTGTAGACTGCATTTCTTTAGCAGTGTATACACATATACTTCTTTGTCTTTAACTGTTATGTAGACTGCATTTCTTTAGCAGTGTATACACATATACTGCTTTGTCTTTAACTGTTATGTAGACGGTATTTCTTTAGCAGTGTATACACATCTACTGCTTTGGTATTTCTTTAGCAGTGTATACACATCTACTGCTTTGTCTTTAACTGTTATGTAGACTGCATTTCTTTAGCAGTGTATACACATCTACTGCTTTGTCTTTAACTGTTATGTAGACTGCATTTCTTTAGCAGTGTATACACATCTACTGCTTTGTCTTTAACTGTTATGTAGACTGCATTTCTTTAGCAGTGTATACACATCTACTGCTTTGTCTTTAACTGTTATGTAGACTGCATTTCTTTAGCAGTGTATACACATCTACTGCTTTGTCTTTAACTGTTATGTAGACTGCATTTCTTAAGCAATGTATACACATCTACTGCTTTGTCTTTAACTGTTATGTAGACTGCATTTCTTTAGCAATGTATACACATATACTGCTTTGTCTTTAACTGTTATGTAGACTGCATTTCTTTAGCAATGTATACACATCTACTGCTTTGTCTTTAACTGTTATGTAGACTGCATTTCTTTAGCAATGTATACACATATACTGCTTTGTCTTTAACTGTTATGTAGACTGCATTTCTTTAGCAATGTATACACATCTACTGCTTTGTCTTTAACTGTTATGTAGACTGCATTTCTTTAGCAATGTATACACATCTACTGCTTTGTCTTTAACTGTTATGTAGACTGCATTTCTTTAGCAATGTATACACATATACTGCTTTGTCTTTAACTGTTGTGTAGACTGCATTTCTTTAGCAGTGTATACACATATACTTCTTTGTCTTTAACTGTTATGTAGACTGCATTTCTTTAGCAATGTATACACATATACTGCTTTGTCTTTAACTGTTATGTAGACTGCATTTCTTTAGCAATGTATACACATCTACTGCTTTGTCTTTAACTGTTATGTAGACTGCATTTCTTTAGCAATGTATACACATCTACTGCTTTGTCTTTAACTGTTATGTAGACTGCATTTCTTTAGCAATGTATACACATCTACTGCTTTGTCTTTAACTGTTATGTAGACGGTATTTCTTTAGCAATGTATACACATCTACTGCTTTGTCTTTAACTGTTATGTAGACTGCATTTCTTTAGCAATGTATACACATCTACTGCTTTGTCTTTAACTGTTATGTAGACTGCATTTCTTTAGCAATGTATACACATCTACTGCTTTGTCTTTAACTGTTATGTAGACTGCATTTCTTTAGCAATGTATACACATCTACTGCTTTGTCTTTAACTGTTATGTAGACTGCATTTCTTTAGCAATGTATACACATATACTACTTTGTCTTTAACTGTTATGTAGACTGCATTTCTTTAGCAGTGTATACACATCTACTGCTTTGTCTTTAACTGTTGTGTAGACTGCATTTCTTTAGCAGTGTATACACATATACTTCTTTGTCTTTAACTGTTATGTAGACTGCATTTCTTTAGCAATGTATACACATATACTGCTTTGTCTTTAACTGTTGTGTAGACTGCATTTCTTTAGCAGTGTATACACATATACTACTTTGTCTTTAACTGTTATGTAGACTGCATTTCTTTAGCAATGTATACACATATACTGCTTTGTCTTTAACTGTTGTGTAGACTGCATTTCTTTAGCAGTGTATACACATATACTTCTTTGTCTTTAACTGTTATGTAGACTGCATTTCTTTAGCAATGTATACACATCTACTGCTTTGTCTTTAACTGTTATGTAGACTGCATTTCTTTAGCAATGTATACACATCTACTGCTTTGTCTTTAACTGTTATGTAGACTGCATTTCTTAAGCAATGTATACACATATACTACTTTGTCTTTAACTGTTATGTAGACTGCATTTCTTTAGCAATGTATACACATCTACTGCTTTGTCTTTAACTGTTATGTAGACTGCATTTCTTTAGCAATGTATACACATCTACTGCTTTGTCTTTAACTGTTATGTAGACTGCATTTCTTTAGCAATGTATACACATATACTGCTTTGTCTTTAACTGTTGTGTAGACTGCATTTCTTTAGCAATGTATACACATCTACTGCTTTGTCTTTAACTGTTATGTAGACTGCATTTCTTTAGCAATGTATACACATATACTACTTTGTCTTTAACTGTTATGTAGACTGCATTTCTTTAGCAATGTATACACATCTACTGCTTTGTCTTTAACTGTTATGTAGACTGCATTTCTTTAGCAATGTATACACATCTACTGCTTTGTCTTTAACTGTTATGTAGACTGCATTTCTTTAGCAATGTATACACATATACTGCTTTGTCTTTAACTGTTGTGTAGACTGCATTTCTTTAGCAGTGTATACACATATACTTCTTTGTCTTTAACTGTTATGTAGACTGCATTTCTTTAGCAATGTATACACATATACTGCTTTGTCTTTAACTGTTATGTAGACTGCATTTCTTTAGCAATGTATACACATCTACTGCTTTGTCTTTAACTGTTATGTAGACTGCATTTCTTTAGCAATGTATACACATCTACTGCTTTGTCTTTAACTGTTATGTAGACTGCATTTCTTTAGCAATGTATACACATATACTGCTTTGTCTTTAACTGTTATGTAGACGGTATTTCTTTAGCAATGTATACACATCTACTGCTTTGTCTTTAACTGTTATGTAGACTGCATTTCTTTAGCAATGTATACACATCTACTGCTTTGTCTTTAACTGTTATGTAGACTGCATTTCTTTAGCAATGTATACACATCTACTGCTTTGTCTTTAACTGTTATGTAGACTGCATTTCTTTAGCAATGTATACACATCTACTGCTTTGTCTTTAACTGTTATGTAGACTGCATTTCTTTAGCAATGTATACACATATACTACTTTGTCTTTAACTGTTATGTAGACTGCATTTCTTTAGCAGTGTATACACATCTACTGCTTTGTCTTTAACTGTTGTGTAGACTGCATTTCTTTAGCAGTGTATACACATATACTTCTTTGTCTTTAACTGTTATGTAGACTGCATTTCTTTAGCAATGTATACACATATACTGCTTTGTCTTTAACTGTTGTGTAGACTGCATTTCTTTAGCAGTGTATACACATATACTACTTTGTCTTTAACTGTTATGTAGACTGCATTTCTTTAGCAATGTATACACATATACTGCTTTGTCTTTAACTGTTGTGTAGACTGCATTTCTTTAGCAGTGTATACACATATACTTCTTTGTCTTTAACTGTTATGTAGACTGCATTTCTTTAGCAATGTATACACATCTACTGCTTTGTCTTTAACTGTTATGTAGACTGCATTTCTTTAGCAATGTATACACATCTACTGCTTTGTCTTTAACTGTTATGTAGACTGCATTTCTTAAGCAATGTATACACATATACTACTTTGTCTTTAACTGTTATGTAGACTGCATTTCTTTAGCAGTGTATACACATATACTGCTTTGTCTTTAACTGTTATGTAGACTGCATTTCTTTAGCAATGTATACACATCTACTGCTTTGTCTTTAACTGTTATGTAGACTGCATTTCTTTAGCAATGTATACACATCTACTGCTTTGTCTTTAACTGTTACGTAGACTGCATTTCTTTAGCAGTGTATACACATATACTTCTTTGTCTTTAACTGTTATGTAGACTGCATTTCTTTAGCAATGTATACACATATACTGCTTTGTCTTTAACTGTTATGTAGACTGCATTTCTTTAGCAATGTATACACATCTACTGCTTTGTCTTTAACTGTTACGTAGACTGCATTTCTTTAGCAATGTATACACATCTACTGCTTTGTCTTTAACTGTTATGTAGACTGCATTTCTTTAGCAATGTATACACATATACTGCTTTGTCTTTAACTGTTATGTAGACTGCATTTCTTTAGCAATGTATACACATCTACTGCTTTGTCTTTAACTGTTACGTAGACTGCATTTCTTTAGCAATGTATACACATCTACTGCTTTGTCTTTAACTGTTATGTAGACTGCATTTCTTTAGCAATGTATACACATATACTACTTTGTCTTTAACTGTTATGTAGACTGCATTTCTTTAGCAGTGTATACACATCTACTGCTTTGTCTTTAACTGTTGTGTAGACTGCATTTCTTTAGCAATGTATACACATATACTGCTTTGTCTTTAACTGTTACGTAGACTGCATTTCTTTAGCAATGTATACACATATACTACTTTGTCTTTAACTGTTATGTAGACTGCATTTCTTTAGCAGTGTATACACATCTACTGCTTTGTCTTTAACTGTTATGTAGACTGCATTTCTTTAGCAATGTATACACATATACTGCTTTGTCTTTAACTGTTATGTAGACTGCATTTCTTTAGCAATGTATACACATCTACTGCTTTGTCTTTAACTGTTATGTAGACTGCATTTCTTTAGCAATGTATACACATATACTGCTTTGTCTTTAACTGTTATGTAGACTGCATTTCTTTAGCAATGTATACACATCTACTGCTTTGTCTTTAACTGTTACGTAGACTGCATTTCTTTAGCAATGTATACACATCTACTGCTTTGTCTTTAACTGTTATGTAGACTGCATTTCTTTAGCAATGTATACACATATACTACTTTGTCTTTAACTGTTATGTAGACTGCATTTCTTTAGCAATGTATACACATCTACTGCTTTGTCTTTAACTGTTATGTAGACTGCATTTCTTAAGCAATGTATACACATATACTACTTTGTCTTTAACTGTTGTGTAGACTGCATTTCTTTAGCAATGTATACACATATACTTCTTTGTCTTTAACTGTTACGTAGACTGCATTTCTTTAGCAATGTATACACATATACTGCTTTGTCTTTAACTGTTACGTAGACTGCATTTCTTTAGCAATGTATACACATATACTGCTTTGTCTTTAACTGTTATGTAGACTGCATTTCTTTAGCAATGTATACACATCTACTGCTTTGTCTTTAACTGTTATGTAGACTGCATTTCTTTAGCAATGTATACACATATACTGCTTTGTCTTTAACTGTTACGTAGACTGCATTTCTTTAGCAATGTATACACATCTACTGCTTTGTCTTTAACTGTTATGTAGACTGCATTTCTTTAGCAATGTATACACATATACTACTTTGTCTTTAACTGTTATGTAGACTGCATTTCTTTAGCAATGTATACACATCTACTGCTTTGTCTTTAACTGTTATGTAGACTGCATTTCTTAAGCAATGTATACACATATACTACTTTGTCTTTAACTGTTGTGTAGACTGCATTTCTTTAGCAATGTATACACATATACTTCTTTGTCTTTAACTGTTACGTAGACTGCATTTCTTTAGCAATGTATACACATATACTGCTTTGTCTTTAACTGTTACGTAGACTGCATTTCTTTAGCAATGTATACACATATACTGCTTTGTCTTTAACTGTTACGTAGACTGCATTTCTTTATCATGCAATTACTTTATCACACTGCTCTCACTATTAACTCATGCGGCCAGTTTTTATCACTAACTGTGCCATTTTTTGTTAAATTTGTTAATTTATTTGTTAATTATTTGCTAATTATTGTTATATAACTAATTTCTTTACTGACTTGCTTTGTATATTATTGATTAATATGTGTTCAGTTTGATTGGTTTAATACTGTCTATTTGTATGTATGGAGCTTTTCTCCCCAGGCCTCTGCTGAAAATAGGCCTCATACCCAGTCTGACATTACTCAGTAAACAAACAAAATAAATAAATAAATACATTATAAAGATCTTTGATCATCTTTGTTCAATAATAGGCTTTCAATCTGTAGCCCATTTACCCAAAAAACACAGTAACAGGAGGAACGGCCCAAAATGTAATGCAACCTCTGCACACTCTATGGAGATCTGAACAGTTAATAGGTTTTCATTTTATTGCCCCCAGAGTTTCATCCAAGTTGCTGACATGTATAAATATTATTGATATAAAACATTTAGCTGCATGTACTACTAGTGAGATTTAAGATTAGCGTCAAAGACTATACAGACGAATATTCTTTCAGAATATAGCAAGTACCTGTTATTATAGAGTACTCTTTTATGAAAAACTATAACAGCACTCTTCCAAATGATTAATTACAAATTACTAAATCTAGAGTTACTAGCAAAAGTTGCCTTGATTAGATAAATTCAAAACAATGCACATCCTGCCTGCCAGCTCACTCAACTATACAAACAGAAATCACCACCATGACCCCTACTTCCTGTACAACCATTCTTAGCTCATACAACCTCTACCCTTGCACTCCCACAGTCTCCCTGCTTATCTTACCAAATACTGCACTACGTTCCAAGCATTAAACAAAAATAAGGAATACTTACCCCCATACAGACAAAACATTTACTCTTCTGTGACAGCCTAATAGGTTCATAGGTTCATAGGATGATACCAGGCTATTGTCCCGGAGGCCCTTATAAGCCTAGCCAGTAATGTTGCCCATGTTCTCACAAAGTCAGCACCTGTTTCCCCTGTCCAGCAGAGACACAGGTGGAATCCCAGGGGTGAATTTTCTGTTCCCATCCAGTCATCCAGGTTCCTCTGAAAGAGGGCTAGTGAGGTACTCTGCTTGACATGGAGAAGAAGTCTATTCCACAGATGGAGGAGTCACCGGGACACAAATCTATCCCACCAACAAGTTCTATTAATGTCATAGACCAGGTTGAGGCCTTGTGTGTGGGTTGCATGAGTGGAATTTGACTTACGGATCTGCACCAACTCCATCAAGGCTGAGCCTGAGATGGCCTTGTATGCCAGACACTGGTCACCTCTGAGTGGTCTGTACGAAACTGAGTAGAGAGACAGGGCTTTTAGCCTGTCTGTATAGGATAGGTGTTTGAGACCCTGGATTTTCCTGGTCAGGAACCTCTGTGGTCTCTCCAGCTGCTGCATGTGCTTGGCAAGGTACAGTCCGAAGAGGGCATGGTACTTGATAATGGGTCTGATAAGGGAGGAGTACAGGGATGTTATCACCTCCTTGTTCCTGGATGAAATACCCTTACTTATGAGGTGGGCCATGTAGAAAGCCTTCCATACAATGGAGGCCAAGTAGTGGTCAAAAGTCAGGTTTCTATCAACCTGGATGACCAAGTCCCTCATGACTGATTGCATGCTTAGTACACTGTTATTAATATAACAATTAGTGGGGATGCCATTTTCTGTGAAGGGGATAATGATGCATTTCATGGCATTCAGTTTGAGGCCATGCTTCTAACACCAGTCATTAGTTTGGGTAAGGCCCACTTGGAGGATGTTCACATCACTAGGGGAATTTAAGACAGTGCCCAGCTTGCAGTTATTTGCAAACTTGGTCAACCACAGACCACTGATTTTGGCTTGCACCTCAGAAAAGTATATCCCAAACAGTAGAGGCCCCAAGACTGATCCTTGGGGTAATCCGCTTGTTTTGGTTCTAATACTAGAGGTGGCGTCCTCTATTTTGATTGAGTAGGTTCTATCAGTGAGCCAGTTAGCTATTGATCTGGTAATATATGGGTTGATGCCTAGCTGGGAGAGTTTATCTATTATGCCCGAGTGGGGAATAGTGTCGAAGGCTTTGGCTAAGTCAAGGTAGGAGGTGTGCACTGTCTTCTCGTTGTTCATTGCTTTGGTGACTGTTTCACAAAAGTCAACCAAGTTTAACAAGCATGATCTCCCTTTGACAAAACCAAACTGTGTGGGGTCAAGTGTCTGGAGGATGCCAATGTCCTTGTTTATAAGGTCCATGATAATGCATTCCATGGTTGCAGATCAGGCTAGTTAAGGTTGATGGGCCTATAATTGCCTGGGTTGGTGGACACTCCACTTTTGTGTAGAGGGACAACAGTGTATGTCCTCCATTCGGCTGGGATGAAGCCGGTGCTCAGGCTTTGGTTGAATAGGGTGCCTAATGGTTTTGAGAGCTCATCCCTGAGTTCATGTAAGACACAGCCAGGGATGTTGTCAGGTCCCATGGAGGCTGTATTTTTTGCCTTTTGAAAGGGCATTAAAGACCTGCGCCCTGGTGATGAGAGGAGGGGTTCAGGTACGGGGGATGTACTGGTTTACTGATGGGGGACAGGGTGTGAAGTTTCCACTGAACCTGTCTGGCAGCAGGTTCGCTATATCTATGGCATTTGTTTATGTGGTGTTCTTGACTACCAGTTCAGAGCAGATTTGGGTGTTACCTTTGAGATTGCGGATGTATGCGAAGAAGGTCTTGTGATTGTCCTTAGTGGATATGGACAATCTGGACTCGAGGTTAACCTTAGAGAATTTCATCAGTGACCTTATTTGCTTGTTCAGAAAACCCTTCTTGGTCCTGGACAGCATTTTTTTTTTCCTTTTATTATAGAGTTTGTTTATTGCTGCTGTCCACCAGACAGGTTTACTCTTCCTTGAGGAAGATGATTTGGTCTTGTCAGGTATTGCTGAGTCTATGCAGCTATGTTGGTGCTCATATAGTTTTTTGGTGTAGGCGTGGACATTAGTGATAGTTCCAACTGAAGGGACAGTGGCTGTGAAGCTGCTTACACCTGGTCTCAGAAGACTGTAGTCAGTTTTTGAAATTTTTTTTTGTTTGACCCTGGCAAGGGGTGGATCAGGGGAGATGGTGACTTCAAAAGTGATCGCTTTATAGTCAGATCTTACCAAGGAGGATGATACTGTACAGGTGTTATAGTGGCTACTCATGTTGGTTAGCACCAGGTCCAGGATATTTTCACCTCTTGTGAGGGTGTCCACCAGCTGATCCAATGCATTGGTATTGACAAAGTCGAGAAATCTCTGGGCATTCATGTTTGGGCTACAATAGGTCTTCCACTCTATGTTTGGGTAGTTAAAGTCACCCAAGATCAGGGTGGAGGGTTGAATCTTGATGGATTCAAGTAAATCCAGATAGGTAGAGTGGGCATCCTGAGCCATGGTTGGGGGTCTATAGATAGCTATGATTTGAATAAATGTTTTGTCAACAGTTAACTGCACTTGGAGTGTCTCCTGTGCTTCATACTGTTTGACCAGTCTGGAGGTGTTTATGTCTTTGATAAATATTGAAACTCCACCTCCTTTTGCTTTGTAGCCCTCCATTTGGGGTCTGAAAGTATGGTAGGATGAGCTACCTGATAAGGCTGGGGTTCTCTCCACAGGTTTCAGTGACTGTACAAATGTTAGCATCCTCCAGGGCAAGGAATGCTTGCAATGAGTGCAGTTTCATGCTAAAACTCCTAGAATTTAGCAGCATGACCTTTAAATTTCGTTTAGAATTTTCCACATTGGTAATTTTGTCCTCATCACTTTGCCGAAAAAAGGCACTATGGGGGAAGCAAGAGCCTTTGCCAGAAGTTTGGAGCCCAGGGGAGACAGATAAAGGGCATCTCTGACAAAGCATTGTGGTCTGCCAATCATGTTCTCCCAGGCTGTCAGGTGCTGGATCTCTTGGAATGACAACAAACAAATTATTCCCCTGCACGTCAGGAACTGCACGGCTCTAAGTGAATATCTCCAAGAACAAAAAATGAGCCAGCATCAGGCAGATAGTGTCCAAAAGAGCAGTTTAATAAAAACTACCCCAACAGCAAAAAGGCATCCAAAAACATACCGGTTTCGGCAATGGTTAGAAACCCAGCCTTCTTCAGTGTACAGCAAGGAGCCAAGACAAAAATACTGTATTTAAACACATGAAGCCATGCTGATTGGTTACAAAATAATAAGCATGTGCTGATAATCAAACAGCATAAAGTGACAGAAAATTATTTGTATGGTAATAAATACATTCAAAAAATAAATCATTAAAGGGCTTGAGTACATACATATAATAGTAAATTATTTTAATCTATATTTTAGTAACACATAAAAATAATCCAATTTACTGAATATGAAACACCAATTATACATGAACCGATGTTGAACCTAATATGCATATGTACAGAATGCATATTACATCAGAATGCATACTACAATATTGGCATAAATTAATCCAATATAAATATGTGTCTATTCTAAATATAGAAATACCATATGTTCCTCAAAACATGTATGATGTATTCAATTTATAAACAATCATTTATCCCGGGGTTAAATAATGCTCCTAGTTTCGTAATCCATTTCTTTTCTTTAAGATTAAGTTTGTTGTGCCAACCACTCTTGGTGGTTCTGTCACCAATGATTTTATCAATAACAGTAAAGTGAAATTTGGCAGTATTGTGTATTAGAGTGTGTTTGTATAGTGCATTAGTAGTTTTATGGCATCTGATGTCACTGAGATGCTCAGAGATACGTAATTTAACTGGTCTTGATGTCTGTCCAACATAAAATGAATGGCAAGTACAACATGCCAGATAAACAGCCCAATCTGTGTTACAATTTGCAAAATCTAATGTCAAAACTGTATTGGTATTCCTACTGGTAAATTCCTTAGTTTTCAGCATATATTTACAATTGACACAGTGGCCACATGGAAAGGAACCAATAAGCCTATCTCCCAAAATTGTAGTTTGATATACTTGTGGTAAGGTGGACTCATAGTGGTGTTTGTAATGATTAAAATGACCAGCCAAATTCTTTCCCTTGCGAAAAGAAAAGAGGCACTTATCAGGAACAATATTTTTAATTCTGACATCAGCCTCCAAAATGTTCCAGTTGTCCTTAATAATCTTAATAAAGTTGTTGGTGTTTCTACCAAATGTTGTAGTGAGTCTGAGTTTGTTTATCTTATTATGTTTCTTTTTATATGTTAATAAATTGGGTCTATGTAGACCCATAGCATGATTCTGAGCCATGGTCACATATCCTGAACAATAGCCACGCTCAATGAATCTATTATGCAAATCCTGAGCATGATTGACATAAGTAGTGTTATCAGAACAGTTCCGCCTGATCCTAATAAATTGTGATTTAGGGATGTTCTTTGCAATATGTTTTGGATGAAAGCTGTTCCTGATAAGTGCCTCTTTTCTTTTCGCAAGGGAAAGAATTTGGCTGGTCATTTTAATCATTACAAACACCACTATGAGTCCACCTTACCACAAGTATATCAAACTACAATTTTGGGAGATAGGCTTATTGGTTCCTTTCCATGTGGCCACTGTGTCAATTGTAAATATATGCTGAAAACTAAGGAATTTACCAGTAGGAATACCAATACAGTTTTTGACATTAGATTTTTTGCAAATTGTAACACAGATTGGGCTGTTTATCTGGCATGTTGTACTTGCCATTCATTTTATGTTGGACAGACATCAAGACCAGTTAAATTACGTATCTCTGAGCATCTCAGTGACATCAGATGCCATAAAACTACTAATGCACTATACAAACACACTCTAATACACAATACTGCCAAATTTCACTTTACTGTTATTGATAAAATCATTGGTGACAGAACCACCAAGAGTGGTTGGCACAACAAACTTAATCTTAAAGAAAAGAAATGGATTACGAAACTAGGAGCATTATTTAACCCCGGGATAAATGATTGTTTATAAATTGAATACATTATACATGTTTTGAGGAACATATGGTATTTCTATATTTAGAATAGACACATATTTATATTGGATTAATTTATGCCAATATTGTAGTATGCATTCTGATGTAATATGCATTCTGTACATATGCATATTAGGTTCAACATCGGTTCATGTATAATTGGTGTTTCATATTCAGTAAATTGGATTATTTTTATGTGTTACTAAAATATAGATTAAAATAATTTACTATTATATGTATGTACTCAAGCCCTTTAATGATTTATTTTTTGAATGTATTTATTACCATACAAATAATTTTCTGTCACTTTATGCTGTTTGATTATCAGCACATGCTTATTATTTTGTAACCAATCAGCATGGCTTCATGTGTTTAAATACAGTATTTTTGTCTTGGCTCCTTGCTGTACACTGAAGAAGGCTGGGTTTCTAACCATCAAACCGGTATGTTTTTGGATGCCTTTTTGCTGTTGGGGTAGTTTTTATTAAACTGCTCTTTTGGACACTATCTGCCTGATGCTGGCTCATTTTTTCTCTTGGAATGACACCAGAAACTAGGCCAATTGTTAAAGTCAATCATTTTCTGTTTATATTGAGGCATCATTCTGGGTGAAGGTAGGATGCTGCTTAAGGCTAGGGACATACCTGCCTGGGACACATATTCAGTGAGCGCAATCATGTATCTCTTCATATAACCCAGAGAGGTATGTCTCAAGTCATTCTCACCAGTATGGACTATGACAGTCATAACTGTACCTCTTGTTAAGAGACTTGAGTGCGTGTGTAATATGGTGGATTATAGCACCTGACAAGCAACTTACCATGACTTTCTCCTAGCCTGGTGAGGAGCACATCTGTGTGCCATATGGTAGAGTCTCCTTTGACTAGTATGTTGGGTTTGTAGCTGGGCCTTAGAGGCTGTTCTATGTGTGGTGCTCAGTGCTGTAGGTTGTGATGTGTGTGTGTTTTTGTCTCAGAAGTCTCTCTTGTTTAGGTATGTTTTTGTTGAGAACCTCCACATATGTAAGAGTGTGTTGAACAGGTGTAGCTGGTATTAGAGGTGTGATATTTGTAGTGTTTGAACAGACAACCTTCTCAGTCCCAGATGTACTTGCTTGTGATTGAGACAGCAAGAATTCTAGGTTCTTAATGTAATTACATCTCTCACATATTGTGTTCCAGGTGGTAGTAGTACAGGCTTGTCCATGTACATGAGGCAGTTGCTATACTGTCTCAGGATGCCCATATCAACCAGACTAACAAGAGAAACCATAGGAAATTGTCTGTCCATAGTTGTCAGAATCTGTGGAAGAGAGGTCAGGGATAGTAGAGTGGGTACCATCTACGGAGATTACCTATAGGTGTGAGTAAGGCTGGCTAAATCAATACAGTAGCTGCAAAGGAGGTCCTCACTTATACAGGTGTGCAAGTAAGGGAAAACCTGTGGTTTTTTGCTGATTGCTTGTCTCAGACCTACTCAAAGCTGCAGTGCCAAAGAGACTGAGTCCTCCCTTTCTTAACCTTAAATACAAACCACCGTACCAGCTAATTAAAACTCCTCCAATTAATACAATCTGTCGAGCCCTCCTTACTGACTCATAGCTCTACCAACTCCCTCTCCCCTCCTCTTACTAATTACAGGGTCCAGCAACAAATGCTTCTGCAACAAACTCCATTTACCAGCAAAAAAGGTAATTCAAAAACAGCAGACACCAAGAAAACTTATTCCAGCTTAAGCCATACTTTCCACTCATTAAAAAAGTAATCAGTGACTCCACTTTAAATATGTAAAAAGTGCAAAAACTGTTTACTTTTCTTTTCTTTCTTTCTTTCTTTCTTTCTTTCTTTCTTTCTTTCTTTCTTTTTTCTTCTATCCTTCCTTGCTCCCTGAAAATAAATGTAAATTTTATGTTAGGCAAAAAGGGGAATGTTATAACTTTCTACAAGTTGTTAAGAGCATATCAAACAAAATAATATGAGACAAGCTGTAAGTTTTACAAGGTGTAAGAGCTTGTAAAACTAAATATGTGCGATATTTTAATGCTGTTGTCAACAGTTAGTACCTTGACTATGTATAATATATGACAATTTTCAAAACCTTTTAAAATGTTTTACTAAATATACATTTAACTGAGTATATTCTATATGAATGAAATGTTGGACATCAAAAGATTGTCAAAATGTATCAAACATTCAAAATACTGAAAACACAAAACACCAAACCTACAACCTACAAAACATCAGAAAAGAAAAACAATTTATTTTTCGATCTTCATACCACAATCTGACTACCATATTCAGACCTATGTTTATCTAAATAGCACTAGTGTTACAGATTTTTTATTTTTTTATGTTAAGGTGTAGGGTAAGGGTTAACATGCATTACTAAAATGGTCATGGGAACTTCACTCTTGCCCCTATCCCTAACCCTAACCTTATACCTTGTGTTAAAAACCTTTTCTATATAACACTACCACTAAACAGGCTCAGACACACAAACACACATGCAACAGTACCCTTTCACAACACTAGATCTACTGCTTATTTAACCCTTGCTTTATCTGCAACCTACAAACATTAAATCTATCCCTTCATCTAATCCCTACTCTAACCCTAACCTTCAAATGCTATATATACCAACTCCAATATCGTACTACAGTGAGGAAAGGGCAAATTTTCCACTCCTCACTGTACCACAGTTTCATTATTATCAGTTCGCTGAACTACATTTCCGATGTAGATGCAGTTCAGCAAATTCAGTTTTCGAGGACATAATATAGACCCTAAAATTCAATTCAATTCAACGTTATTGTCATATGTACTAGAGACAGCATCACAAAGTACAATGAATTCGTATTCTGAAAATCTTCCAGCAGCATATAAAAATGTCAGTTAATAAGAAAAAGTAATCTATGACAACAAACAAACAAAATGTATGTATCAATATCAGTAAATATATATTACTGTGCAAAAGAGCTTATTTGTGCATAAAAAGCTTGTTTGCCTCCAAATGTGAACCAACCTACAATACTGGAGGGAGAGGTAGTATGTGAATTTATTTAACAGTCTAATAGCTTGAGATATAAAACTGTCTTTCCGTCTGGTTCTTCTGGCTGTCATGCTTTTATAACATCTTCCTGATGGTAGCAGCATAAACAGTTTGTGCTGTGGTTTGGTAGCATCCATAATAATATTTTGAGCCCTCCTAAAAACTCTTTTGGTGTAGATGTCCTCCAATGCAGGGAGTGTTACTCGAATAATGTTTTGCACAATTTTTATTACTTGCTGCACAGCCTTGCGATCCCATGTTGTACTATTCCCAAATCATACTGTAATAGAGTGCTCTCAATTGTACATCTGTAGAAGTTGCTGAGGATGGTGTTGGGCATGCCAAACATCCTCAGCCTTCTCACAAAATACAGTCACTGATGGCTTTTTTCCTACCAGGTCTGTGATGTTATGAATCCAGGTAAGGTCCTCAGAGATGTTAATGCCAAGGAATTTAAATGTAGCCACTCTTCCACCTCAGACTCACCAATATATAATGGCAAGTGCTGCCCTCTATTTCTCTGTGTATCAACGATCATCTCTTTCATTTTGCTATTATTAAGAGAGAGATTACTGTTCCAACACCACTTCACAAGGTTGCCCAGTTCTCTCCTATACTCTGACTCATCACCCCAGAGATCATATCAATGACTGTTGTATCATCTGCAGATTTGACAATACTGGTGTCATACTGAGAAGCAACACAACCATGAGTGAAGAGGGTGTACAGCAATGGAGTCAGCACACAACCTTGTGGAGTTCCTGAGTTTATTATTATTCTTTTAGAGATGTTATTCCCCAACCTGACTGACTGTGGTCTGCTTGTTAAAAAATCCAATACCCAATTGCAAAGAGTCAGCAGTACACCCAGTATGGACAACTTATCAATGAACTTCATTGGTATCATCACATTAAAGTCGGACTATAGTCAATAAACTGCAATCAAACATAACAGTCCTTATTCTCCAAATGAGTAAGAACTGTATGCAGTGTTGTACTGAATGCATCCCCTGTTGACCTATTTGGTCTGTATGCACACTGCAAGGGATACATTGTATCAGGTATAACTGACTGAATATGGCTCATAATGATTCTTGAAAGCATTTCATCACAATGGAGTCAATGCAACCAATCGGTAGCCATTCAGGCTGTTGGCGTTGCCCTTTTTTGGCAGTGGAGTAATAGTGTTTGCCCTATAACAAGTGGGAATTGTAGGTTGTACAAGGGAGAGATTAAATATATCAGCCAGAATATCAGCAAGCATTGAAGCACAGGTTTTGAGTGTCCTTCTGGCAATATTATCTGGAACAGCTGCCTTCCGGGGATTTATTCTCCGCAAGGACTTTGCCACACTTGCTGGTGATATTATGAAAGATGGTGGTGCCTCTTCTCTGCCCCTCTCTCTCTCATGGTGGCATCCTTTGACACAGTGTTTTGGACCTCAAACCAGGCATAAAATTCATTGAACTCATCTGGTGAAAACTGGCTGTCAGTAGTCATCCCTCTGCCTTCGTCACTTTAGCCTATGATGTATAAATCCACTTACCTGTTTCAAAAAAAGAGACATTCAATAACATCAGAGTTTAATAGAACATTCTCAGAAAAGAAGCTGCACTTCATTCTGTCAAACAAATTAATATTCATTCAAATTAAATGCACCCACATGACCTATGTAATGTTCAGCGTGGCTGTTCATAGGTTCATAGGTTGGTACTAGGCTATCAGCCCTACTATACAAGCCTAGCCTTAACAATTCCCTGGCTATTTCTTCCCACACTATTTACTTCCCTGGACCCCTGTCTAACAGGGCAACTGACGTGATCCCGGTGAATTTCTTTCTCCCATCCAATCGTCAATGTTCCTTTTGAAGAGGGCCAAAGAGGTACTTTTGCTTGGACATGTATGGGCAATCTATTCCAGAGTCTGGGGAGTCTCTGGGTCAGGAACCTATCCCTCCAGCATGTTTTGTTTATTGTGACGACAAGGTTTAGATCCCTGATGCAGTGGCTCTGACGGACTGGGATTTCTTTAAGTGTAGCATGTCCAACAGCTCTGGGTTTGACATGGCCTTGTATGTTAAGCAGAGATCACCAATATGCGACAGAGTATAGCTGGAGCTTTTTAAGGTGGTCAGTGTAGGGCATCTGCTTTAGGCCTGTGATTCTTTTAGTGAGGTATTTCTGCGGCCTTTCCAGTTGTTGCAGATGTCTTGAGAGGTACATACCAAACAGGCTGTTGTATTCTATAATGGGTCTAATGAGGGATGAGTACAGTGGGACAATGACCTCCTTTTTTCTGGATGAAAAGCCCTTAGTGATGAGGTGTGCCACATAGAAGGATTTCCTGACTGTTGTGGCAATGTGGTTATCGAAGGTGAGACCACTGTCCACCTGTGTCCCTAAGTCTTATCACCCTTCCGTGTTTAGTGTACTGCCACTTATATGGTAATTCACGGATACATGCTTTTTTCCCAAAGGGATAACTATACATTTCTTGGCATTGAGCTTGAGCCCATGGCTCTGGCACCAAGCATCTGTTTCTGTAAGGCCCTTTTGCAGAGTAATTTCCCTTGAGGCTAGGCTGTGGCTAAAAGGGTCCTTGGATAACACTCTTACCCAGTTAATAAATAATAAATAAATACATACACACACACACACACACACACACACACATATATATATATATATATATATATATATATATATATATATATATATATATATATATATATATATACATGCATAAAATCCATAGTAAATTGTAACAGCTCAGCTTTGATGTAAACAGAATTACATATAGAGCTTCCCTGCACCTCTTTCACTATAAAGTGATTGAGATTCCTCATGGACAAGTTCATCTCCTATCTTAGTAAATAAAAATTCTTCTGTGTTAAGACAAAAGAAGACATTCAAAACAGTACATATTTCCTAAACTTTTCTTTTGACATAGTAGTGTAGGAGCACACTTTCTAAATGTTGAAATTATTTTGGACAGGGTACATAATTGTTTTGTTTCTAAGCTTTCATTAGCCCAAATTTTGGAAACAATTACATTAATTTTAAAAGCTCAAGCACATTGATGTTAAGAAAATATTATCAGGAATCTAGCTACCCAACTATCTAGATTTGTTTATAATTATGTGGATTTTAGCAAAAGGAAAACTGGCTATGCTTAAAATGTCCCACAAAGGCAGCTATCCTAGTACTTATCTATGAACCTATGAACCTGTAAGAAACTGTATCCAAGCTTTTACTGTACCTTTAGCATTTTCAGTAAGCATGTATTTGCTGATTTATTTATTACTACTTCTGTTCCAAAGCAATATCAAAAACGTTAATTTGTTCTTCATTAACACATACATACCTTACTTTCACTGCTATTTCTCTGAAACTTTTGTTTTATTCCTACCGATTTCAAAAATAAGACCGGGTCTTATATTTTCCCCCATCAAAATATGCATTAGGCTTATTATCAGGGGATTCCTTATTTACCCCCTGTACAACAAACTACATTTATTTGTGTACAAAAATCGATCGACATTTATTCATGTACACATTCATTTACACAAATCGACATTTATTCATGTACAAAAATCGACATTTATTCATGTACAAAAATCAACATTTATTCATGTACACAGATTAACATTTACTTGGTACTTTTCTGTTATTGGGCAACAGTTCTAGGTAACGCTGCTAACAGTTGTGTGAGAATTCTACTTAAACAGTGCAACAAACATGTCAACTTCAGAATATCTACACCTTGGCTTTCACAGTGCAATGCTTCATGCTTAACAGAAAGTGCAGAAAAATGTCAATACATGTGTATTGGAGGAGGGGAATAAAACAGGTGAATAACTGCCACTTTTTGAGTCATGATGCTTTTTATTCCTTACCCAAACCATAAGAGAAGAATGATGGAAAGTCATGTATTAAGTCTGGGAACTAGTGGCCTTACTTTGTAATTACCCCCTGATAATGAAACGTTACCTTAAAACAATAAAGTAAAAACTGCAAAATTCTCACGAAACAGAACAAAATTCTTTCCTGTAAAAAAATTTTTCGTCATTCACTTCTAAAATTTATAATCTCCCCCCTTGGGCCCGAAACTTTATATTTTTAGAACCCTTGGCCCCAATCGTTGAAATAGGCTTCCTTAAATAACATCTTTTCCCTGTACCTCTTTTTCTTCAACACAGTGTCAGTATTTTATCCCATAATTTTCAAATCAACCTCCACTGGTTCACAAAAATTTCCCCTTTTTTTCCCTTTTTTTAAGTTTCATTTATTCCATAAAATTCCAACTTTTTTTTTTTTTTTTTTTTTTTTTTTTTTTTTTTTTTTTTTTTTTTTTTTTTTTTTTTTTTTTTTTTTTTTTTTTTTTTTTTTTTTTTTTTTTTTTTTTTTTTTTTTTTTTTTTTTTTTTTTTTTTTTTTTTTTTTTTTTTTTTTTTTTTTTTTTTTTTTTTTTTTTTTTTTTTTTTTTTTTTTTTTTTTTTTTTTTTTTTTTTTTTTTTTTTTTTTTTTTTTTTTTTTTTTTTTTTTTTTTTTTTTTTTTTTTTTTTTTTTTTTTTTTTTTTTTTTTTTTTTTTTTTTTTTTTTTTTTTTTTTTTTTTTTTTTTTTTTTTTTTTTTTTTTTTTTTTTTTTTTTTTTTTTTTTTTTTTTTTTTTTTTTTTTTTTTTTTTTTTTTTTTTTTTTTTTTTTTTTTTTTTTGTTTTTTTTTTTTTTTTTTTTTTTTTTTTTTTTTTTTTTTTTTTTTTTTTTTTTTTTTTTTTTTTTTTTTTTTTTTTTTTTTTTTTGTTTTTAACAAATTTTGGATAAATTTACCTATTGCTTTCAATTTAAACAGTATATCTTCCAAACATCAGCTTTAATTTCGACCATAAGACTATTTCCTTTTTGTGAGTGAGGATTAGGGTTACAGTAAGAATCGTGGAGGACACCAAGGAAATAATTTTATGACTTTCTGCAAAGAGAAGAAGTTGGGTGTCGAATGGTCCAAAATGGCGAGCAGAGTCGATAACCTCAGTCAACAGTTGTCAATAATATTATTATTTTATAATTCAACACGTCCGTCATGTGTTGTTGACGATCTTAACTGGGGCTTATTTTTGGGTTAGAGCTTATATCATGACCACTCTGGAAAACCATGCTAGACCTTATTCTCTGGTTAGGTCTTATTTATGGAGAAATATGGTATTTATATTTACACCATCCTTCTGCAGATCCTTTTCAGATGTAATTACTAATTCCTTCATTTGGAATGAAGCAAACTTGTTTTACACCTCTTCCTGTTTTAACTTCTTTCCCCACCATTCATTGACAAAAGGGACTGCAAAAGAATTGTCATATACGGTTCTAAAAACATATATACATTTCTTGCTAAAACCATGCTCCTCTAAACATTTCCATAACTACTTATGGTTTACTGAAGCAAGTATATTTGCCATGTCGCAAACTATGAAATTCTTAACCTTACTGTCTCTCTCACTTTCTCATTACAGAATCAAGAAACCTTTTATTATTCCCCTTCCTTGTACCCCATATATTTTTTGTTCTGTCATTCCACCTACTACTTTATATCTCTTTGCCTGCATAACTTTAATAATATTTTTAGAATCATTGCTGCACAGTGCTACCATCATCCAGTTTGGTAAAGTACTTGTGCTTCCCTTTTTTCATATTAAACAAATCAAACTCCAGCATGTACATCTTTCTTTATACCGCCCTTCAACAATTCAGTGGTGATCAAATTTCATCTTGTTATCTTCAATTACATTTTTTTGCAAAAATCATATTCCAATCCACTTGTTTTCAACATGTTCAAACTTCCTTTCATCTCTTTTAAAGTAACCATGACTTCCATATATTCACCTATCTGTTTTTTAACAAATTTTGGATAAATTTACCTATTGCTTTCAATTTAAACAGTATATCTTCCGAGCATCAGCTTTAATTTCGACCATAAGACTATTCTCCATTTTACCATCTTACTTAAAATAGGTGTTAGATGTTCCTTCTTACCCTGAAAATCAGACTTTTGTCTCTACTTCCATGTCTCAACTTTCCTTTTATTTCTTTCAAAAATCTCTCTTATCCTCATATAAATTATAATAAATAATTATGTGAAATAAATTCCTATAAAGGCTACTCTGTCATTGTACAAGAGCAAATTCTTATAAACTCCTGTTTTTTTCCTTTAAAAACACCCCCAATCCATCTAGTTTTTTTATACTATTCTTTCAAACTGTGATACTCACTCATCAATTTCTCTACTGGTGTAGCTAAACCAATTATTTCTGTGCATAAACCTGATTCATTCAATCTTTTATTTACAATTTCCCAGTATTTTAATTTTCCCTGTCTTCTCCAACTCTGGCAAACTTGCATGGTGATATGATAATCCAGTTATATGCTCACTAATGTTTATTTCTAATGTTCCTTCTGTGTACACTAAATAGTCAATTTCTGTCCTTCATGATCCTTTCATATAACAATGCAGCCTGTTTCTACCTACCTCCAATTTTCTTAATTTACATAACTCTATACATTTTTAATATATACTCCTACTTTACCCTTCTTCTTCTTCCTTAAATCACAGAATCCCCAGTTCAGATATCTGTCTTAATTACAAAAAACACATATTTTTTTCAAATAATTCCTTTCTGTCACATCAGTTGACATATACCTGACAATTAATCAGATGGGTTATCTTTCCACATAATGTCTACTGCTGTTAGGCCACACTTCCATTTCACTGATAATCGCATTCATCTTTACCACACATCCAAATTATGTGTTCCCATAAAGACTTAAACTGCTCTCTGTGTATCTTCTTATGAAGCCTGCAAGCATACAATATGTTGACCCTCTTTTTTACACTATAACAGCACTGCATTTTGACTTTTCTCATTCTTAATGTTGTTCACATCAACAGAAAAATGGATCCCAAAAACATTAATTTGTTGTTCATTAACACACACCTCAGTGCACAACGGAGTTCTGCAATTCCAACAACACACTACAGAAATGCATAAGTAATCTATAATTATAAGAATTGGTTGTCCAATAACAGTGTACATTATCAAATAAATGGAAAGGTGATCACAATTTAAGAATCCTGATAGCGGTTTAGAAATATAAAAAACTCTGTACAGTAAGGCTACAGACAATTATAGAATGTCAATGACTTCATTGTGATAACCAAAAAAACATACACACATTAAAAATGCCAAGTATCCCAAATTAAGCCATATGGCATTCGTAAGCCACACGCTCTAGGGATCTGAATCTCACCACAACAATACATAGGACGTGCTGGAGGGATAGATTCCTGTCCCAGAGACTTCCCATGCTTTGGAACAAGATCCCAATCTACAATAGGCAGAGCTCCTTGCTAGCACTCTTCAACAGAAACCTTGTCGAGTGGATGGGAAACAGAAAGTTTACCTCGGAGATCACTTTAGTGGCTTTGTTGGACAGAGACACAGGGAACTAATCTAAGGGGGCAGCGAAAGCCAACACATTCTGGCTAGGCTTATAAATGCCTTCGGGCAGATAGCTTAGTACCAACCTATGAACCTATGAACCTATGAACAAATTCACAGGAGTAAAGAAAGAAATGTCTCAACCACGAATATTTCTGTATGACATCCAATAACATATAATATGTAATTCCAAGCAGCAAGGCTATTTGTAATACATATATATTCACATCACTCATTGCACTAAACACAGGGACAACTATGGATATCTACATTATAAACATAGCATTAAAAAATATCAGCTTGGACCTACAGTTTCTGACAGAATCCATAAATTTCCTAATAAAAAAATGTAAAGGTGAAGGGCAATCACAGCCACTTCACCATAGCTAACAGTTGCTAACAATGAGTTCAGGACTTGCGTGAGGAACACAGGTAACGCACACCCAAGGAAAGTGAGAGATAGAAAAGAAGATGGGTAGTATGGGTGAATAAAAGGAGCAAACAAAAGGGTTGTTGGAACAGGAACATCTGAGGGAAAGTCAAAGGGGCATGGGCATTTTTTATGTGTGTTTTTGTGATGAGAATAGGCTCCATGTTTTCTGGGGGGGTTTTTTTTTTTTTTTTTTTTTTTTTTAAGAATGGAAGGAGAAGGTAAACATAGCAGGTATACCCATAGAACAAATAGCACAGCACAAGACAGACAAAGGTTGGAAAAAACAGAAAGGACAAGTAAGTTACACAGACAACACACTGTATAACACAGGCAATGGAAAGTTGATGAACAGGGTGGGGATGCATGCTAGCCATGGTGAAATGCAGAAAAACAAATCTACCTATGCACTGTCATGTTATCACATGTCACAAACTCTGAAGCATTCACACCTGGATGTGTATGACCAATGGTAAATGTGTGGTGCAAGGTAATTATCCAAATAGTCTATCAGCAGTGCAGGTATAAGCCAAGCAACATCACAGAGCAAATGCAGGTCAAACAGACAACAGAACCAAACCTACGACCATGCATGTGAAAGGCAAACAACCAAGTACAGTGTCAAAACAGAAGAACTGCAGAAGAGCAGCAAAGGCTGCTACATATACAAATAGATGTACACAAATAAAACAAACACGTAATGGAATGTGTGTATGTTACACACATATATCATGTCAAAGGCAGCATGCAGGCGTACATGTGTCTGTATGTGTGTCAGTGGCATGAATGGGATCTACATGAAATCAAGGTCAATTGACATAACTTCACTAATGATGTAATAATATGTTAAAATATTTCAGAATAATGTATATAACACAATGTGCACATGGATGTCAGAGAACTACACTGGGTAACACACAAGTACAATAAGGACAAGGACGTACTGCAAGCATTAGTCAGCAACTTGTGTGCAGATGTCCTGCATTGTAAAATGGCCATACATTTGGTGCATGTTCACTGTGTCAAATTACGAAATGGCAACAGACAGTAGTTTTAACAAAGGTAAACATCCCTGCAAAAATGTGAAATATTAAGGTGGGAGGGAGGTGGACAACCTGCGACCACATCAGGGTAAAGCAGGACATGATAACTTGACTCAATGTAAATGTATGTGTAAAGCACACAGGGTGCTGTAGAAGACACACAGACATCCATTTAAACAAATGGAAAACGTATGTCAAATGACCAGATGGATTGCTGATGTCCACAAAACTGGACATGTATAAAACACACATACACAGTAATGTGCAATCATGTCACATTGACATAGCATAGGCAAATATGCTAAAAATTGCAATCACATACACAGATACTCTCAGGCAAATGTTAAATAAAGAAATGCCAGTGTATGTCAACCACCCTGCTCATTACAAAGCAGAGGACACTCCTGTGAGCATAATTACAGCACATCAGCAGTATATCACTGAATGCTCACTTGTCAAATGTACATTTCTGTGTCAGTATGCATCCCACTATGGCACACACATACAGTCATAATGTACACAACTATTTATGGAAGGTGTACACCAATGTCACTACATCATGGTTGTGGAAATGCTACATAGAACAATGTGGTGTAATGTACTGTGAATGAACATGTAATCTGTAACATTGTAACAGATTAACATTACCTTGCTGTTTGATGCAGTCAGATAGTACTGCACACAGACAGGATATACCTGTATATGATCCATATGGCATCAGTATTGCCACACCATGACACAAAACTACATCATGACAGTGGGACATCATGACAAATGTAATCCAAAACC
>NW_025060507.1:0-5229 GCF_019279795.1 Protopterus annectens
TAGGAGCCACCAGTTTTCTTGGAGGTCTATTATGCAATCCTCTTTTCAAACACATTTTGACATGAGAATGCAATGAAAGAGCGGGACCCATGGGCAGACATGCTGAAATGGCTGATGAACCTTGATAGAGATAAGAAAGGCAAAGCATAGCAACTCATAAAAATATTGCAAAACAGGAGAAACACTAGCCCTTACTGGCTGCTGCTTATAGTGTTGGCACCAACTAGGGAACCTTTTCCATTTGTTAATATATGATTTTTTAGTAGCAGGCTTTTTGTCTCCATTACTACCTGCTACATCTCCTCAGGTGCCTAAAAAGAATTAAGACCCTATCATCCAAGCAGTCAGTTGAATTTGCTTGGGGTTGAGATGTATCAAACATCTTTGTTCTTGTCTGAGAAGAGACATTCTGTGAGCGTGTGGTAATTGCCCCTGGTCAGTTCCAAAAACAGGGAGAACCATTGTTTTATGGTCCAAAGGGAATTCACCACAATGATCTTGGGGGATTCTTTCAGAATCTTCAGAATATTCTGGATATCTGAGGAATGGGGGGAGCATATACAAGCATTCATGTCCAAGGAAAATAAAATAAAAGGCATTTGTCTTACAGGCCTTCTGACATGGTATCCTGGAGTAGAATTTTGCCAGATGATTGTTTAGACAAGTGGCAAAAAAGGTCTACTTGTGGCGTTCCCCACAAATGGATCCAGTATTGGAAGACCCCCTAATCTAGTTCCATTCATGAGGATCTGCCTTTGTCCATCTCAGATTGTCACACAACATGGCTAGTCTTCATAGGGGGTAATACCTGGTTCCACCTTATTTGTCTATGTACAGCATTTCTGTAGCTATCTGTAACAACTTAAAAAACTCCTTGAGACCAAAGGTGATTCAGAGAATTCAGTACCTTGATAAGAGAAAGCATCTATTTTATATTTATGTACTTGTGTCTGTCATTGTTGTGTCAGATATCTTGGCACTTGGGTAAAGAATCCCTTTGAAAATTTTGAAAAAGAGGGTTGAACAATCTGAGAGATTCCCTAAATCTGCTTACCCATTTCATATAATTTTTTGATAACCTCTGCAACAGGAGTCCTAAAACTAACTATCCAAAAGAAAAATTCAGATCTTGTTTTTTACATCTTTTGGGAGGTTTTGAGAACACAGCCAGGCAAACCTCCTCAGCATAGTACATGTGACTGCAACAGTGGAAGATGTATTTACAGAATCATGAACATACTTCAAACAATGAGTAGTGTCCTGTGAAATGGAAGAAACTAAACCACTCAAAGCAGATGTTTCCTCACAAGAAGGAACTGCAGATAAAACATTCTTCAAACTCTTGCAATCAGTCACGATAAACTTTAATATATGAGCCTGATATTTCAAAAGTCTGAAAAATAAGTTGCAGAAGTGCACACTTGTCTGAAAGGGAAGGGCTGAAATTAACCAGATGCTTACCAGCAGCTGAATCAACCAAAACTAGAGGTGCGGGGTCAGGTCTGGGATGAGTGTATAAAAACTTTAAAGATTGTGAAACTTTATATAATCTATCTGCATTTTTAGATGCAGCAGACTGACTATAAGGGAAATTAATTGCACTGATAAACACATTCTGTAATTCAGACAGCACTGAGTGGGGATAGAAGTTTCTTGAAAGTCCCTTTGTAAAAGATCATAGCATTCTATGAAAGACTGAGAAACCTCAATGGTTTCCCAGTGAAAACACTGACATATTCTGGAAAAAGACTCAAAGAAAGAGAATCTGTCACAGGTGTGGAGTAATTCAGATACTCCTATCTTCCTCTGAGTGCGAAAGTGCAAATCAGAAATCTTGAGGTGTGAAAAAACACCTGCATCTGTTTCTTCATCTTCCTTTCCAGATTCAGAATCTTGAATCTCTTCAGGAAAAGAGGAATGTCTTTTTCTTTTACCAGAAACTCCCTTATAAGAATGGTCAATTGCCTGAATGAGAACCGGAATTAGACTTAATAAACTATTCATATTTAGAGGGACTTATGGTGGAGTAGACAAATTATTATTTTTCTGCTGCTTTTTGACAGGAAAATTGAGAGAAGCAGGTTTATTAATGTCAGCAGCAGTTCCCCATGAATGGGCACGACAATCTCACTAAATAGGAGCATCTTCCCTGTCCATTCTCTCTAGAACAAGAGTGCCCCCTCAGTATGCAACACTGAGGGGAATCCTTCAGAAAGCCATAAGAAGACGGTATTAGCTCCCAGTCCATAGTAGCAGTAGTCACTATACTAAAGGGATCTGGAGAAACAATGAGTGGTCTAAGGAACAATGGCGATAGCAGACACGCCCTCTTGTGGCTGAGGCAAATTGCTAGTCTGCTGTGGTAGCAAAGGCTGTTTGCTTAGCTTTTTTCTTTTTGTGGCTGGAAGAAGGACTTTCCATGATATTGATTGATAGTTTCATGGTCAAGCCAAAAATGGTGCCTCTTTCCAAGGGAAAATGAGCAGTATGAGTTGGTAAAAATTCAGTCTCAAAAAAAGTTATTTTTTCGAGTAAAACCATAATAAAGAGCACTTCAATACATTTTGCTAGCCACAGAAGTAAAATAAACAGGTTTTCCACTGAAAAACTAGTTTTAGAATGTTTTTAACAACTTTTTAGCTGACAGAAAAACATGTGCTCCCATTTAAAAGTATAAGCAAGTTTGAGACAGTTTGTAAAAACACAATCTCTTAGTCGAAAAATAGCTTTCCTAACTAGGAAAGTAACAATAAACAAATACAATTCTATGTGTAAGGTTTTTCTGAAAAAGGGAACTTATCTGCCCAACAAATGAACAGCACAAGTTGATCGTCAGTCCTTGAAAGTCTGCAGAAGAGCATTCTTCATTGGCAGGGAAAGCCTGAATGTCTTTTTGTATTCAAATCCTGACTTTAGACAGCTCAGCTGAAGCTGCCTTACAATGGTTTGGGCATGTGGAAGGTGCCCTAAAGCTTTGGAAGCTGGCCAGATATTATATCTTATACAGGACTTAACCCATATAGCTTAGGCTACTGCAGCAGTGATGTATATAGTGAACATATGAAGCTATTGGCATGAATAATCATTCTTAAGTATTTGCAAACTAATTAATTTTTTATACCCTCTGTAGAGTGCATTAAGCTGTAAGGATAAGTAGTGATAACAAAATAGCTGTGGATTTGATTTGCCCTTTACAACACAACAGTATCAAGATGAGTACATAGCAGCATCGGTCCAAGGACCATTTGCGCCTATACATCACCCACTGTCAAGGGGTACCTCCTGTTTGCAGGTGGACAAAATTATTATTCGATTATGTTTATCAGTAACTGAACAGTAAACTGAAAACAAATGTGTAGGATATTCACTTTAAATAAATTTGTAAGAGATGATGACAAGTTTTATTTTCAGTTTCACTTTCTAGAGATTATGGAAACCAATGACAAAAAGTAACTAGTTTGCCAAGTTTGCGCAGATGATTTAGTATTTATAGTCTTGCTGCATTAGAAACACCCCCAACCAGATGTTGCTACTGCAGCCCCTCCTAATTATATTTCTACATAAACAAGATTACCACAGAATAATATCAGAGCATCAGAAAACTGCCATAGTACCATACACAGAGATTTGTGGGAAACAGAATTCTCAAAAAGAAGTAACTGAATCAGGAATTAAGAAGTCAGTATCAGAAGATTCAGACAGTAAAATAATGCCATCTAATCTAGAGTCACAAAAAATGCTTCCAGTAAATGTAACACCAACTTCATCCAGATCAGGAGCTGAAAAACCACATACGGCAGAAGAACCAAAAACTGCATCCAGATCAAACGCTAGAAAGCAACTTTTCAATGTTTGGAAATCAAGTTATAAGATTCCCAAGATGTGTGCTGTATCTTTTAGTCTTTTTATTTTGGAACAGATGACGGAGATGGAATTCATATGTTCATATAACAATGTCAAGAATAAAGCAGTTGGCACTTGTCATTTTGTTGTTCCTGCAATTCTCTTCTTTGGAATCAGTCTTCTCGCCCTGCCGCAGTCTTTTCTGTGTTGTTACTCTTCAGACCGTTGTTCTTGCTACTATAATCCCTGCATGTTTTTCAGTGTCCTCCTAGAAGCCTTTGCACCTGCATATATCTGGGTCACTCTTTTATTCATAGATGGAAGATATGCAGCTTGTATGATGTGGGACCCTTCCAGTTCACATAACCAATCTGATGTGGCTTCCAAAGTTAAGTCGATAATTAAAGAAGAACCATTGCTTGTGCAGACATCACAGGTAAGTGACATACTTGTAAATGAGTTAGCAAGGCACAGGTGCTTCTTTCCTGGGTGATCCAGGGTACCTCTCTGTTTGAATGACTTGCTAAAGGCAACACTGCATGCTGATAGATGTTGAAAGAACTAAACCTAAGATTACAGCATAAAGGTTGTTCAAAGTGGTAACCTTAACTCTTTCTACTGTGCTGAAAGACAGACTAGACTATATTACAAGGATGCCCACCAATAAGACCTTTAAAAATTTGTAGTAATCAAGTTGCAAAGTACAGCAAAGTTGGCATATTACTACATTGATGGGTAAGATTAGGTAAAAGGCATAGCAGAGTACCTGTAATTACCAGACAGAGATACAGATATATCTTTTTAATAAAGTTACAAAGTTGCCATATTAATATATTGGTGGCTAAGATTAGGTAAGATGCATAGCAGACTGCCAGTAATTAAGAGGCATAGCGGAGTGCCAGTAATTAACAGAGAGAGATATCATTGTATGACTAGCCCCATGATATATAAATGTTAGTATAATGATATTTAATGATTTTAATTAAGTAAATAATTTGGATTAAACAAGTCTTTTATTTCTGTATTGTTATATATTTTTGGGCAACCAAACACTGAAGCCTGTTTTCTACTATTTTCTGTGGTTCTTTTTTTCAAAAAAAAAAATTTCTCCTGACTAAAGTCCACCAATACATTAACAATGTTTATATCACCTTTACCACTGCATATAACACTTTTGTCATTTTGATATAATTCTGTCCTTGCTGGACGATGCCTTCCCTTCCACACACAGGCACCTATACTTTTATCTTTCTGAATTCAGGTTTTAATTTTGTTTTTCTTTGACTTTGGTGGGTGTTACACTGTTGACTGATATGCATAGTATTGCTGGTATCAGCATTCTGAGTTGTTGTATAAGAGAGTTTGGTTTTATATGATTGCTACTGG
>NW_025060508.1:0-3952 GCF_019279795.1 Protopterus annectens
TATTATTATTATTAATTTTTGTTTGGCTTTTTTTATCATTATTATTATTGTTTAATCTAACTAAATATTATAGATATAGAACTAATTGTGTATATGTTTCAACTGGTAGTTTTAGTAGTTAGTTTTTAGTTATTAGTTTTTCAGTCGTCAGTTTTTAGTTTTTCACTTTTAGGATAATACTTGCTCAATGTATACTGACTTTTGGGTATATTAGATACTTTTGGGTTTTAACACTTTGGAAAGTTAATTGAATAATTAAAATAAACAGCTATTGGAAGATATTTAAGGGTCCTTGTACAATATTAACTGTTCTGAAGAAGTTTGAACGAAACCTATCGCGTTTTATTTTTTCAGTCTTGTATCAAAAAATCCTTTTGGTTTTGGCCCTTTGGGGTTTGTTTTCCCTTTAAAAAGGGCAGCAACATAGTACATGATACAGTACTTCCACCAAGATTGCTAAGTTTTCATCCAACGTCTATTTTTTGGAGGTATTTGGTTCCGGGAAAAAAGTCCCTCCCCAAGAGGATAAAAAGGGCTCAAACAGATGCCATATCTGACGGTTAAAAAACCCCAGCTCTACTGGGGCATACCCCTGTTCGGGGCAATCTGTGCCTAATGTATCGCCATGTCAAACCCAGTTAATGGGCATGCTGCCTGAGAATATCCAAATGGGGTTTGAGGACCTGAACCTCAAAAATAAATAGGACATGCTGGAGGGACAGATTCATAACCCAGAGGCTCACTTCACTCTGGAATAAAATCCCAGTCCAGGTTAGGCAGAGTCCCTCATTGACTCTCTTCAAGAGGAATCTTGATGAGTGGATGGGACATTGTCGGTTTACCCCGGGTATCACTTCTGTGTCACTGTTAGACAGAGGCACAGTTTACTAACCTCGGAAAAGGGCATGGCAAGATATATTTAAAATGGATGGCGACAGCCAAACACATTCTGACTAGGTTCTTAAATGCCCTAGGGCAGATAGCCTGGTATGAAGCTATGAACCTATGTACCTTGTTCCCCATTGGCCCTATGTGCTGTTAATCACCATGGCAATCACAATACTATGGTAGCATGTGCAAAGGTCAGTTGTCAGTCACCTCTATGGTACATTTGTGGAATATGTGGGTCATGTGGCAATGTCACAGCTGCCACATGTACACAGTCAACCCTCTTCCCTACACATGGACGTACAACACATGTTTAGATGAACCACATAGCCAAACTGGGGACTAAGCACTCTGAACCCAGTACTGGCAAAACCCGTCAGGTGGCATGCACTACAATGACTACAATACCAGTCTGATGTAGACCTACACTGACAGCAATACAAGCATGTGTACACTGGGCCATTCATGGGAGAATAGCATCCTGCCTGAGCAGCCCCACCTCTGCAGCTGGCACACAGGCATGTTATGCCTGAACACATCACACACAACACACAAATCCTGTGTGCCAACAGTCCCGCCTGGGCTAGACAAGACACCTGCCACAGTTGTGTTACTACCTTTTTTGTCCAGTACAGGGGGTCACGCTCACCAGGCTGGACAAGGTGAAGGTCACAGTGATATGCCCGTGGGGCACTATGGTCCACCCAAAAACAAGCATACAGGTCAGTCAGAGGCATGGACACATATGACTCAGTCATTGTCCATGCCCATACCTCTCCTGCTGTACTTGTAGGGTGCTGACATCATCAGTGTTTAGAAAGGGAATGTGCATCCTGTAGTCTGTTCTCCTAGTTGCCAAAGGAAAATTTCCCTCAAAAGACTTGCACACACCCCAACCCACTCACATTTCCCATTTGCAGGATTCAAACCCCTCCCTACTATGTTATGACACTCGACAGAGGGAAAAAGGGCTATTGCATTACTGGGGGGTTTTCCCTTCCTGCTGTACTTATAGGGTGCTGACATCATCAGTGTTTAGAAAGAGGAATGTGCATCCTGTAGTGTTTTTCCCAGTTGCCAAAGGGACATTTCCTCACAGACTTGCACTCCCCAAACCCCCATTTCCATTTGCAGGATTAAAACCCCCTACCTACTATGTTATGACACTAGACACCTTAGACTATTCGCATTACTGGGAGGTTTCCCTTCTCCTGCTGTACTTATAGGGTGCTGACATCATCAGTGTTTAAAAAGGGGAATGTGCATCCTGTAGTGTGTTTTCCCAGTTGCTAAATGGGGCATTTTTTTCAAAAGACCACACCCCAAACCCCCCTCACACTTGCCATTTGGGATTCAAACCCTACCTAACTATGTTATGACACTAAGACAGACACATTAGCAGGGGCTAGCATTACGGGAAAGGTTTCCTTCTCCTGCTGTACTTATGGGGTGCTGACATCAAATGTTTAGAAAGGGAATGTACATCCTGTAGTGTTTTTTCCCAGTTGCCAAAGGGATTTTCCTTCACACAGGTTGCACACACCCCCCCCACACACACTTGCCATTTGCAATTAAAACCCCCTACCTGACTATGTTATGCCCAAGACAGGCATTAGCAGGCTTTTATTTGGGGGGTTTCCCCTCCTGCTGCACTTATAGGGTGCTGACATCATCAGTGTTTAAAAAGGGGAATGTGCATCCTTTGTGTTTTAGTTGCCAAAGGGACATTTCCCTCACACAACCCCCCAAAACCACACACACACACACACACACAAAAAGAGCATTTGCAGGATTAAACCCCCTATAATTTGTTATGACACTTGAGACTGAAAATTGCAGCACACTATTCGCATTACTGGAGGTTTCCTTCTCCTGCTGTACTTATAGGGTGCTGACATCATCAGTGTTTAAAAAGAATGTGCATCCTGTGGGAGGCGGGCCCCAAGCCCCTCTGGCTAAGCTGTCATTCCCTGGGGCAAACAGCCTAGTGTTGACCTCTACACCCATATGTTTAATTGTCAAATGCACATTATTTGTTGCTGATAGACTGTTTGCAGGTCTTTATTGCCATAGCATTCCCTGTTTGTATGAACAACTTGTGTATCTGTGGAAGATGTTTGCATAGGGGAATCCACTATATCACGTATGTCTCTGTAGTCATTTAACTGTGTGCACTGGGCAGATTGCTGTAATGTGGTTGGTTCCTGGAATAACACGTACAAATACCAGATATGTGTGGCCAACTGCTAAACTGAGATTTGGCCTAAAGTGTGTGAGCATGCCCAGTTCAGCCTTTCCATGGCATGTTTTCTGACATATGTCTCATTTATCAAAGTGTGTGAGCATGCCCAGTGTGAGCTTTCCATATGTTGAACTCTGCAGCCCACCACATTTGTGGATGAGTGTGAACTTCAAAAAATATCTCCCGTTTATGGTTGTGTGTTGTGTGTCATGTTGTGTAGTTACTGTCCAACTGTTTTGTGTGTGAACACAACAGGGATTATACTGTGCCTGCAGGGTTTGCATGGGATACTTTGCATACAGTTGTCAACATCCTTTCACACTGACCTAACACTGTAGTACTGTATAGTGTACTGGTTCAGTACTTCGACTGTGGTGGACAGTATCCTGGGCTTTAGTCCTATCACTGCTTTACATTTCCATAGTGAGCACAACAGCCTGGTTAGGGGCCAGTTGTGCACATCTGACCATGTTGCATTATGTTCAGATATGAACTACTTAAACCAGGCTTGTCCAACATTGGTAGTGTATTCCACAACATAGGTGTACATTTGCAAACACTAAAGTGCCCTAGGCCATTTCTAATGAGGGAGGGGTTTGTTTCCCAAATTTTGTTGCATGGGTTTTTGGGCCCCCCCTTTTAAAAAAAAAGGGGAAACCCCCCAAACCCCCCCCTCCAAACCCTTTAGGGGGGGTTTTATAGGTTTGGGGAAAAGGGGGGTCTTTGGTTTGGCTTAAATTTTTAGTAATGTGGGTTCGGGGTTCAGGGCTCTCATGGCATTCAGATTAAGTCAAGGGGCAATGTTTATTGCCCGCTTACATC
>NW_025060509.1:0-5255 GCF_019279795.1 Protopterus annectens
GCATAGGCATGTAGCGCGAGGTGAAATGCTGTCGACATGCAACCTAAAATGCTTGAATAAACAATTTGCCTGCAATAGTAATCACACTGTCAGTGTCCTGGATACTGAAACGTTCAAAGCATGCAAGACAGTTCTTGTGAACACAAAATTAAGAAGCAAACACAAATGCAGGTAGGAATATCGAGTCACCATCCCTCAAACAAATGACATTTAAAACTACGTGCCCGTATTCTAATGCAGTGTAGATAGTTATACCAAGTGGAAGTGAAACGCGTCATGTTAGCGCACCGCCAATAGCTACTTCTAGCCCAATGGTCAGGGTTACCACCTGTCCCACATTGTGAGGGATAGTACACAGCTGGGCAGTTGTGTCCATACCAAAACCATTATAATTGTAAAATATCCAGCGACCGTATGAGACAATTATATCCCACATCGCATGTAATAGTCACATACAATAGGTATGTCCGTATGTAGCATACCACATGTGACAAGAAATAGAATAAGCAAGAAAACGAAACAGAAGGAGCATATAAACTGCTACAACAATAAGCTAACATGTAGGCAGAAAACAAAATTATTATCTGTAGTACTGACCGTGGGTATGTGTTGTCCTGTAAAATCTGATTTGTGTCCGGAATATATCCCATCCTGGACATATGAAAAGGTGGCAACCCTACCAATGGTTAGAGCATTCGGCCAAAATCAGCCCATATGCGGTCCAAGCCGTTTGTGTCAGGATGTGTCACAGTTGAATGAGTATTACCCAGGTGTACCAACCATGTCATGAAAGTTAAGTATGTGTGTGATGAACAGCATGTGGAAGGTGAAAAATGCCAGGGTAGTCCACACAACCATACAGGTACCTGACATATGTAGTGCATGCAATGTGTTCCCTTGACCGTGTCATGGGCCATCAACCAAAAAAGGGATGGGTGGAGTGTCAGGAATATGTGTGTGAGGGGGATGAGTAATGGTATAATCCACAAAGGCAAGACTGTGTTGGATGTACAATAGGTGAACTGGAGGTGTATGAGGGAGCAGCGGGTGAATCAGAAAGAAACACAAAGAACAAGTATACACATCTGCAATACAACCCGACAGGCCATACTGTAGAACACAGTTACACAAACATATGAATATTAAAATGTGCATACATGTACAGAAACGTCAGCACATACCCACAGAATGGTCTGGATGGAACTGGCCCATCCAAATGCAACACACCTGGATGCATAATTGAATACCCATCATCCCTCCACAGCACACAACCATACCTGAACGTCCACCAAATCCAGCCATACTGGCTACTAGCTTGGCGCAGCCATATCTACATAGTGACCACTACTCATATGTAGTAGGCAGTGTCACTAGGCAGTGTCAGGATTGCAAACTATGTATCCCTTGCATGTAAAACCCTAACACATTTTTCAATCCAAAAGAATGGGCGGTATTGGTCTTGTTCAATTTTGGATATCCCTCATGGGATAAGTAACCTGTGTAAACATCAGACTTGGTATCAAGACACATGTCCAGTCCTGTAGACATCTGGACACAAGTGAATGTGCAGTAGTGGTGCGAGACTGTTCAGCCCTACGGTCATGCAGAACCTACTACAGGATCAAACACCTGGTGATGGGAATGTGCATGAGTACTGCGGTTTCCCAGCAGGGGAATGGATGCCTGCTGTGTAAGTGAAGCAGTGAGGCATATGTTAGGGTAGCTATGAACCATGGGTATACATATAAATGAGGCAGAACACCAATAGTGTAGTGGTTAGAGCATGCCTAACGTAAAGGCATTCCGGTTCAAAATGCTATAGCACATATCATTTTTGTGTAATGAATCTCTGTGCTGTAAAGCCAACATTTAAACATGTAAAGGTGAACATGTTTCACATGGGGCCGTTAACCGGATTCCATCAATCAAAGTGGTACTGTCATAATGATTAAGGCACACGTAAGCACAAAGAAGTGCCAGTACACATATGTAACTCACAATAAGGAGATGCAAGTGCGCCTGTGCTGGTGTAAGCAGCTCCCAGCATAGCAAATGTATGTTGTTTTGTACAGATGTAACTTTATATATATATATATATATATATATATATATATATATCTATATATATATATATATATATATATATATATATATATATATTTGTGTGTGTATAGATAAATATACAGACATAATATAATATGCATTATATATATATATATATATAAATATATATATATATATATATATATATAAATATATATAAAATGAACGCCGAAAGACGAAAGCATACACAAGGGTTATGAAGGGAATCTAGAGCAACTAAGGTATTATATAGTGCTTGCAGCGTGTCAGATAAGGCAGCACAAGACTGAGTAGAGCACCGCTATTCACACCAGAGGCAGGGTTATACCAGTGGCCATAATATCGTTGAATTGCTACATCAACATTACACACAGATGGAATGTAATTCATGTCGTGACCGCCTACACTTGTAACCCGCAAAATGTTCGTAATCCATAACACCAGGAAAGACACGTATGTGCAAATATAAATGGAGGGAGACCCTGTGAATACACAAGGCAGTGCAAAATGTGTGTAGGGCCCCTAACGCTCTGGAGAGGGCAATTTGTAAAGGTGTGTCATGGCTGCGATATCAGGTGGATAATGGCTGTTACGCGTGGAAACTCAACATGGGTGGGCTGGAGAAACTATGGCTATGTGATTATGGACACAGGAGTGCCAGGGTTGGTTGCGCCTGTTGCAATGGCGCGGCCCGTATAGGTCAGCTAGTATGTAGGTGCGATTTCCAGCTAGAGCGTCTTCTGCGTGGAGACATGCGTGAATGGGCGTACCTTCGTTGAAGGTTGTGCGTCAGGGCTGGCATCTCGGCATGTAAAACCTATCTGCCAATCATAAGCGGACCGGAGTTCTGCTGTGGCGACCCCTAACCGGGAAAAGCCGAAAGACACAACAACATGCAGACATCAATATGTTGACGTACATTCTCTGTAACACATGCACACCATTTATTAACATAAATAATATGAATGTGCACAGAAACAAATATAGTAGCAGGAATAATAGGCTGTGCAGATGAGAAATAGGTCAAATGACACTATCACATCACACTTATCAGCTGTACTCCATACATGAACAAAGTGCGACATCTGTCCGCTGTATAACGTGCTGTATACTCTTTACAAGTTAACTGGAGTGAAGTGAGGGTGTCATAATGACTAAGGCAATAGCATGCTGTTGAAGCAGAGATAAAACCCAATATGCATTTGTAAGTGTGTATGTCCGGGAAATGTATTGCTTAACGGACACACAGATTATATATATATATATATATATATATATATATATATATATATATATATATATATATATATATATATAAATATACAATATATATATATAAATATACAATATATATATATATATATATATATATATATATATATATATATATATATATATATATATATAAAAACACATACAACAGTTATTAATATATACACATATACACACATAACAAATATATATGTAATTGTAGATATACACGTGTACATAACTAGGTTACTTTACAGCAATTACGGGTAACATATGTTCAGACCGGGCATATGTTACTGGGAGGTCCAATAAACAAACGTTTACCTCCCACACCACCCAGCTAGGCCAGTCAGACATACAGACAGGCAATAAAGATAAATATACTGCTGCTTTCCAAACCACCAGCAGGAAAGTACCAGTGGGAGAGATCTGCAAGGTCTACACTTTAAACATGGATAACGGGGTCCCTTGCGGGACACCAAAAATTCACTTTACATGTGAACCCTTGGTTATTGATGCAAGCAGGATGTAGGTGTACATGGAACAGTAGGTTGTGCAAGTGTAATAACACATGGGTTGACAAACGTATGACATGTGTCCCGAGAGGGAGAGTGGGCAATGTGTAGGGTGTGCTCATACCCCAGCTGCTCAGTAAGTATTTGTCATGAGTGCTGTAGAGGGGTGTCAGGTAGGTGAATCATGGGTATGCAATAATGGGCCTAAGTGTGCAGGTGCTGGTTGGCAGAGATGTAGTAGGCCTGCCCAGTGGAAGTAATTAATAAAAGACGCCTGTACCTCCCAAACCTGAAGAGCACATCTACTGGATAGTCTGTAAACCATTGGAGGAATACATAGGGACTATATCAGTGCCATGTACCCGATTAGCATGGATGTCTATATTTATGAATCAGAATGTAATAAAGTCCAAATAAACACTTCCAGAACTAGTGATATTAGGTGGACAGGTGGTGGAATACAGGTAATGACTGATGACAACATGTATGAGTCATAAACAGCATGTTCCTCGACAAACGTGAATGAATACATATGCCCTGCGACTGTCAGTGTGTCTGGTTAATAGAACCAATCATCTAAATGTGTCCCTCAGGGTGTTATGCAGTGTCCCTGATACAGTGTTCATTCTCCCCCATTGGTATGTGAGGTCTGCTAGTGATGGAAAGCGCATATTTCGCTTACCAACTTTGGTAGATGACAGCATAAGAGATGTGGATTACCACCTGTTTGCCTTTGTGAGGGACACACCACTCTGGGCAGTTGTGTCCTGCAAAATAAATGTTACGGCACATGGCCTGTGATTTCGGGAAAGGAGGTCATATATTGTGTGTAGTAGTGTCATAAAATGATTTTGTTGTATCAGAAACAGCTACATGTTATAGGAAACAGTATTAGCAACTATAATACTACAAGAATAACCTTAACATATGCAAACTGGTGAAGTAGTCAGTTTACTACTGGCTGTGGGTCTGTGTTGCCTTGCCAAATGTGATAGCTCTACATATAGGTCCTATAGTGCTGCCACCATTCCGAATGGCCAAAGTGGGACCTGCTCTGCAGAAATGTCAGACGTACCAGGGCAGAACATACCTACAGCCATGCATAGTACAGAAATATACATATTAGCACAAATCAAAGCTTAGTCTAGCAGCAGTCAAGTTGCTTATGCTACTTCACATAACATATCACGTGTCATTATACAAGAACTACATGCAACTTTACAGACATGTAGAATATAAATATCCTTAATCAGGACAGTTGCAATGGCTAGAGTATTTTCGCATGCATATGCCTAATGAGGGACTGTCCCATGCAAAGTGGGAAAGGTGTTACCCTAGAGTCTCCAGTCCAATCTAAAAGGTGGAAAACCTACAATAGGGTATAGCATGACCCAGCAGAGATGCATT
>NW_025060510.1:0-5439 GCF_019279795.1 Protopterus annectens
TGTGTCAGTATAGCTTAATTTTCCAAATTTGAGATGTAAACTAAAACATTTCAAGGGTTTACTGGAAAAGCTTACTGAGATTCTGTATAGACTGTGATGACAGAAAGTTAAGTTTGTTTCTGTTTTATTGTATTTTGTATTGCTTCACTGCCTACTTCCATTTTGTATGCTGTGGTGTATTTTCTTTAGATTTATGTTTTACTTGTATTCTGCTTTCAACTGTATATTTACACTGAGAAAGAGACCACAGCTGTGTCTCTTATGACTCACACAGAAATTAGAACTGGACAGTTAAGGTTTATTACCTGTAAACTGAGGGTGGAGCTAGGAACTAAACCTTCTATTTAAGAGGTAAATTACAACATTTCAAGGGTTAACTGGAAAAGCTCAGTCAGACTCTGCCATGGATTGCTTTGAGGGAAAGGTAACTTGTTTTTGTTTTCTTATATTTTTTATTTCTTTATTTCCATTTTTTATTTTGTATACTGTGGTGCACTTTCATTATGTTATGTTTTACTTATATTCTCCTTTTAACTGCATGTTTAAACTAGGAAAGAACACTGCTGATTCTATTGGGAGTCACACACAAATTAAAACTAGCCAATTATGGTAAATTAACAGTGAGCAGAGTGTCATTTAGGAAGTAAACCTTCTATTTAAGGGATCAAATAAAACTTTTTAATGCTTTACTGGAAAAGCTTACTTAGACTCTGCAATAGATTGCTGTAACGGAAAAAAGAAGTTATGTCCTTACCATAACGTTCCATGTGGAGTGTTCATCTCGCCTTTGTTCTTACATTGATGGGTTCGGAGCCGATCCTCGAACAGCAGCCATTGAAGAACTCACATGTGCAGTCTTCCCAAGGGTATTGCAATGAGGGAAGCCGACATGAGTCCCAAGACTTTTAGAACCAGTTTGGCCGGGGATTTCTTGGACAACAGGAGTAGAGATATATGATTTTGTAGAGAGGCTATTCTTTCTGGGGGAAGTCTTAGATGCAAGCAACGGGTATCCAAATCTGCTCATATGAATGAGATATACTGTGACGGCTGTAATGCAGATTTTTCGAAATTTATGGAAATTCTGAGTTGAACACAAAGGTCGAGTGTGTAATCCCTGGCCTGTATCAGTCGACGCTCGGTGGTGGCAGTAAGGAGCCAGTCGTCCAGATACGGAAACACCCGGAATCCTAGGCGTCTCAAGTGAGACGCTACCACTGCCATGCATTTGGTGAAAACCCTGGGGGCTGAGGTTAGACCAAAGGGCAGGGCCCGAAACTGATAGTGACTGGCTCCCAGCCTGAAGCGCAAGTGATCCCTGGACGCTCTGGCCATTTTGATGTGGTAGTATGCGTCCTTGAGATCTACTGAGCACATCCAGTCGTCCTTCTGTAAAAATGGAAGGATCGATTGAAGCGTGACCATCCGGAACTTTTCTTTCTTGACGAAGGTATTGAGATTGCTTAGGTCCAGAATTGGCCTCCAGTCCCCTGTCTTTTTTGGAACTAAAAAGAACCTTGAGTAAGTTCCGAATCCTCTTTGGTCCGCCGGGACTGGTTGGATGACTCTTTTTTTCTAGCAGCTTTGAAATTTCTATAGCTGCAGGTTCTCGCAGATGGGGCGGTACATCTGGGAATCTTTTCTGCGGTAACGGGGGAAATAGAAATGGAATTTTGTAACCTCTGGTAATAATGCTTTTTACCCATCTGTCTGAGGTAAGACTTTGCCAGGCCTGAGGGTATAAAGCTAAGCGACCCCCGACTGCCTCCAGAGCAGGACAGTCGGGCCTCCCTTCAGGAGTGCTGGAAAGGCTTCCCAGGGACAGTATCCCTGTCGCCTTGGTTCTGCGGACCCCCTCTGCCGCCAGGGCGACGTCTTCCACTTCTGCCCCCCCCTCTGCCTCTGGAGGGGGCATCACCCTGTGTGCTTGGGAAAGAACCCTGGGGTTTACGAAACCACATTTTTCCACCTCGTTGCCCTTTGGGGTATGGTCTGGATGGGGTGGAAAAACGGACTCCGACAGCAGACAGAGTCTGTCCCTCTTGCTCACACTGGGTAAGGGTCTCCTTTACTTTGGGGCCAAAGAGAGTGGCACCATCAAATGGGGCGTTAGTAAAGGAAGACTTGAAGGCTTCCGCAAAGGAGCATAACCGCATCCAGGATTGTCTACGGAGAGCAATCGCTGAAGCCGCAGCCCTACTCGACCCTTTGGCTGCATACGAGATGAGCCTCATGGATGAGTTCACAACTGATGTAAGGGTATTGAGCTGTGCTGTAACCTTATCTGCGACAGCAGCATCTGTAGTACCTGGAGGGCATCTCCCAACTCTTTGACTAGATCCCTCTGTAAACGTGTGAAATGTGTCAAATAGTTCAGCGATCGCATGGAAAAAGTCGCTGAACTAAAAATGCGCTTCCCATACCTGTCCATGGTCCTAGAATATCTGTTAGGCAGATGGACAGATGAGGAAGATTCAGACATCTCCTTTTTAGTGGCAGCTGCCACCACCATAGCGTCCACTGGAACCCCCTTTGTGAGGTATGCCTTATCCTGAGGGGCCGTAATATACTTATTAGGCTTTCTGGGAACTGGCTCCACTGTGTCAGGTGTCTCCCATGCCCTTCGAGCAATCAAATCCATCAACTCATCGAAGGGTGGAGTGACCCAGGAGGAAGAAGGGCGAGCACCGAATGCCTTCAGCAAGACTGACTCATCCTCAGAAGGGGTAGAAGACTTGCCAATCACCTCTCTTTTGGCGGATCTCACGGGATGTCAGAAAGGAGACATCACTCCGAGGAGGTATTTTGGGACCCACTCCCAACTCATCAGAATCAGTATCCGATGTTAAGGATTCTTGTGGAGATCAAGTGCCTCCTCTTACACAATCTTTCCTCGGGACTTCTCGGGGGAGGCATCCGATGAAGCTCCGAGGAAGAAACTCCCCTCTGGGAGGCGGCTGAGACACTGGTCTTTCGGCGGCTTTTGAGTAACCCGTGGGTGAAGACAACGGGCCTTTATGGGAGGGAAACTGTTTCTGCTGATTAGTTGCTGGGAAGACAATACCTTCCTTATATAAAGATCAAGGCCCCGGACTGACGAGAGAATCCCCGGTTCAGAAGAACATGTTGGGATCTCGGCCATGAAGCCAAGGGGCACCGATCGAGGCCCAGGCTGAGGTGATCTGTGCTGAGCACCCGGAGAGGAGTCGGCACTGAAATATCGGTTGGGCTCACGGTCCCCGGGAACCAAGGATAGATCTTGACTCCGTGAGTCGGGGAGTTCCAGCGGGTAGGCTAGCAGTGCCGACCAAGAAAGGGACAGTTCCGGCACCAAGGGCTCTACAATCAACAAATCAGCGTCTCCTGGCTCCGAGGGCTGAACAGGTCTCGGAGGAGGATCAGATGGAGACAAGGGGCGGCCTTCGAGTCTCGACACCAACTGAGAGGAGACTGCAATAAGTTTGGACAGGGCCGTGTTCTCCATCAGTTTCTGCACCACACGGTCTACGTCGGTGTCGGAGAGGGGCCTGGAAGACCGCGTCGAAGAAATCGAAGACGGTGCCGACCTCAAAAGAGCCGGAGGTGGCAGTTCTGTCACCGGTTCCAAGACTCGAGGCTCGGTGACAGACACTAGTTCGATACTCAGCCCCGAAGTCTGTGGAACCGGTGAACGAACTTTAAAAGAAGAACTTGGAGCCGATGACGTAGGCTCCGAAGTCTTCGACTCCTTCGAAGATTTGGAGGTCTGGACTGACTTATCTAAAGCCTCTTGAAAAGCAGGCTTCAGAAGACCCCTGTCCATGAGCTTCCTGTGCCTATCTGTCATGACCCTTCCACTAAAGGAGTGACATATGGAGCAGTCCTCCTGAAGATGGAGAGGGCCAAGACAGTAGACACAGGAGCTATGGTTGTCTGTGACAGACATCTTCTGTCCGCACTGACATCTCTTAAAACCTGACTTAACCTTGTCAGACATGTCAAAAAAGTCACAATAACTAGTGAAATTACACCAATACACTTAATCTTAGCCAAAGGCAAAGAAATAAAGTTCTGAAGTAATAATTGTAAGTCAATCCGAAATTTAGTGAGTGGGGTAGGCCCTAGGATCCTAATTCTAAACCAAAACTGTTTTAAAACACTAAAGATTTAGTCATTCGGAACCGAAGTACCCAAACACACAACACACACTAAAAGTGTCACAATCCAATAACTTTAGATCAAAATTTTTGAAGAAAAAAAGGTAAATCTTATCTGAAGTTGGCTCAGAGCTCTTCAAACGATGTGATCAGTTGCAGTGGCAAACTAGATCTGAGGTAAGGGCAGAGGGAATTGTGGGAGATAGGTTGGTCTCGAGCTTCTTCTCGATGCAGAGCTTTGCTAAGCGGCCGACTCGGAGCCGAGGATCGGCTCCGAACCCATGTGTAAGAACAAACGGCGAGATTGAACACTCTCACATGATTAGTTTGTTTTTGCTTTATTGTATTTTGTATTCCTTCATCGTCTTTTTGCATTTTGTATATTGTGGTGTGTTTTCATTTTTTAAGTTACACATAAATGAGAACAAGTCCATTAAGGTTATCTACCTGTGAGCTATTGTGAAACTGGGAACTAAACCTTCTATTTAAGGGGTAAAATAAAACATTTCAAGGAGTCACTGGAAAAGCTCACTCAGTTTCTGCCATAGAATGATTTGAGGAAAAAGATAGTTTGTTTCTCCTTTCTTGTATTTTTTTTATTTTGTCATTTCCTTATTCTATTGTGCATACTGTGGTGTACTTTCATTACACTGTGTTTTACTTGTATTCTTCTTTTTATTGTATGTTTAAACTAGGAAAGAAATCATTGCTGTTTTTACTGGGACTTGGGAGTCACACAGAAATTAGAGCAGGTCAATTACGGTTTACTACCTGTGAACTGAGAGGGGAGTTAATTAATAAACCCTCTATTTAAGGGGTATAATAAAACATTTCAAGGCTTTACTGGAAAGCTCACTCATAGACTGCATGCGGAAATTTTATTTGTTCCTTTATTGCATCTTGCATTGCTTCACTGCCTTGTTCTATTTTATATTTTGTGGTAGATTACCATTACATTGTATTTTTGTTGTATTCTCCTTTTAATTGCATATTTAAACATGGAAAGAGATTTCAGTGGTTTCTCATACAACTCACACAGAAACAAGAACCAGTCAATTAAGGTTAATTACCTCTGAACTGAGGGTGGAGCTACGAACTCAACCTTTTAGTTAAGGGGTAAGATAAAACTTTTCAAGGCTTTAGTAGAAAACCCTACTCAGACACTGACATAGCTTGCTGTGAGGGAATTAAAGTTTATATTCCTATCATAATTAGGCATCTTTGTTGTCCATTTTCATTCTTCCTCAATGTATGGGTTCAAATCGGATCCTGGGATCCAATTTGACCCGCTATTCCCGACTTC
>NW_025060511.1:0-4952 GCF_019279795.1 Protopterus annectens
TTTTTTTAACATTTTAAAAAAGGGGGAATAAAAACTTTCCCCTGACTTTATTGAGATTTGAACCTCAAATGCACAGATACTATGCAAATGCTGTAACCATTACACTATTGACATTAAGTTGCTTCCCTATTTCCTATTTAGATGATTTCTATGTAAGCTAGGCTAAGCAAAGGAGTGCCCAAACCACTGAGCTTCATTTAGTCTTGAATAAAAATATAAAAATGAAATGAGAGACTATAAATTACATTCCTAACTACATTAGGCATAGCCTCACTGACACACTTCAGGGAAACTTTTGTGTGAATGGTAACAGAATATACACCCTTGGGATCATGTGTCCCAAAGCCATACAGCCAGGGGGTGGGGGAGCCCCTCCAGTTTTATAGCTGCAAGACCTGTTGGGGAAATTGAACAGTGTTGATTTTTCATGTTAACATACCCTCTTTAGATCACTAAGTGCCCCTATCACCCTCCACCGGCCTAGTCTTTAACAGCTTCTGGCAACTCTGCCTGGAATCGCTTCATTGGCTATGCTTGACAAAGGCTCAGTTACTTCATCAATGGTGCAGAGAAAGCCAACATACTGTAGCTATGCTTTTAATTTCCCTTGGGCAGATAGCCTACTACCTATCTGTGAACCTCTAAAGTGCAGGCCATCACAACCATAATATGTGAATAAACAGAGCTTTCAGATCACAATATACAGTGAAATATCACCATGTAGTCAGAAAACAGTTAAGTACAGCAAGAACATACAGAACACTGATACTTAATCACTCCAAAAGCCTATCTTGGAAGCTAGAAGACTTGTATAAGTTTAAGGCTTTCTATTGCTTACCAGTAGGTTACCTACAGGAAAGATGAGAAACAAGCACAGATGGGAAACATGCATGCAACACTACCATACCAGCTTATGTGTCAGCCTTAGGCTTTGGAATACTGGCCAAGGCTATTTGCGCCCCCATGGTGCCTTTTTTAGGGAAGTCTCAAAGGTGAATCCCACCTCCGTAAACAGCACAATATCAAAATCAATGAGGGTTATGCTACTCAACACCAGAGGTTGTGATCACAACATGCACGCACTCACTGCACTCCTCAGTATGGACAAGCTCAACATCTGTGCAGTAACTGAGACCTGTTTTAAGGCTCCTGAGAGCACACCAGCACTACCAGACTACAACCCATACCACACATTTTGGACACAGAACATGGACTGACACAGACATGGAGGGGGTGTATCCATATTCATCAGGGATACCTACACCTCCAGGTTAGTGGGGCAGTATGATACCTCTGAGATCATCCATGTGCAGCTAACATCAGCCACAACTGCAATGCAAACTGTGGCCTGCTACAGATCACCCTCCATGACCCAGGACCACCACTCCACCTACCTGGAGACAGTGGAAAACATGACAGTCCTACCGCACACCCTGGTATTGGTCGATGTCAACTACCCTACCATTAACTGGGAAACTTACTCAAGTACTCACTTCTGGGCACAGCACTTCCTGGAATTTATCACCTCATATGCCCTGTATTAGATGGTAAACTCCCTAATGAGGGGTGGAAACATACTAGAAGTGGTAATCACCAACATGGGCAACAGGTGCACCACAGTGGAGGTAAACCGGTCACTGGTTAGATCTGACCATGAACTATTCACTGTTTCCACACCCAACCATCTCCCCCACCCATGGAAACCACAGTATATACCTTTCCTACAGCTAAATTCACACTACTAGAGACAGGGGTGGGGGGGGTTCACAGACCCCACGTTAAGGGAAAACACTGCTCAATATACAGATAGATTTACAAATGCACTCTATAAGCACCTACAAGGATGTATGGATCGTGCCATCACTGGTAAACCAAGACTTACTCCTCCTAGACAAAGACACCAGTCTAGTGGACCCCTGCATTAAACAGGCTATACAACAGAAGTAGGACAGTAGAACAGAAAAGCAGCAAATCCCAAGAAGGGCAGACATCCGTGACCAGTATTAGTAAGGAACGTGGAACATAGGTCCCTCATGAAATCATCCAAGGCTAACATCAACAGGAAAATAGGCAAGGATTCAAAAGATAACCACAAAGCCTTCTTTGGCTATGTCAAGCATCTAAGTGGTAACACACAGATTTGTACTGTGCCAGTGCAATATAGCACAAAATACACTGACCCTACTGATATCGCCAACATCCTTGCAGATACATTCAGTGCAAACTTCACCCCTTAAAGAGCCCACAACAATACCCGAAAACTATAGTGTCCCAGACATCAGAGACACACAGGTGGAAATAGCCCTCTCTAACAGCAATACACAGTGCCAATGGAGGCAGTTGGTGTCTCAGACTGCATCTTGCAAACACTACAAGACAAACTGACCCCCCCCACACCTAATTAAGCTTTTCAACTTCAGCCTCTCCACAGGCTACATGCCCATACAATGGCTCGTGACAATGGTTATTCCACTCCACCAAGGTGGAAACACAACTGACCATGGTAACTACCACCCTATAAGTCTGACTAGCCTGGTCTGCAAAGCTATGGAGCACATCCTCATGGCACTCATTAACAAAGACATTGGTAAACTCCAAACACTTGACCCAACCCAGGTCAGCTTGTTTGAATGCAGTTCATGCCTACTGAACCTGTTTGATGTCTTACAGACAGTCACCAAGACGTTAGATGAGGGGAAAGGTCATTCACACATACTACCTGGACTTCGCCAAGGCTTTTGACACCATTCCCCACTCATGTATCATTGATAAACTCACCAGCCCGTACATACACCCATACATCACAGGATGGGTTGCCAAAGGGCTTACACACAGAATCCACATGGTATGACTAGTGGTCTCCAGGTCCAACTCTTAACCAGTCATGACTGGTGTCCTACAGGACTCAGTCCTGGGACCGCTATTGTTTGGCATATACTTCTCAGAGGTACAGGCAAACACAGGTGGACTATGGCAGACCATGTTTGGCAATGACTGCAAACTGGGAGCCATACTTGACAGTCCAGCTGACACAGACATCCTTCAAGGGGCCTCACAGAGATGAAAACAGGGTGTCACAGTCATGGCCTCCAGCTAAGTGCCACAAACTGCATGGTCATTCCATTGTGGAATATTAAGCACCCACATATTAACACATAAGTGGCAGCCACTTTAATACAGACGAGGTAATAGGGTATCTGGGGACTAAGGTAGATAGTGATCTCTCCTTTGACAATCATATCACCAAAGTAGTTAGGGCATCCTTCTACGTCAGCCATCTGATTACTAAAGGGTTCGCATCTAGACATACTGAGGTTATAGTGCCCCTTTACTCATCACTCATCAGTCCCATCAAAAATTATAGTAACCCATTTGGGATGTACCTCAGAAGACACATCCAACAGCTGGAAGGTCCACAAATGTACCTCACCAAGAGGATTACTGGCCTCAAACATATGTCCTATGCAGCCAGACTGAATAAATTCCTACTTTACTCAGTGGCATCTCGCTTACTCAGAGATGATCTCTGCTGCCCAACAAAGCCATGTCAACCTCAGGCTTAATGGATATGCTCCACCTATGGGAATCCATGTCACTGTGAGCCACACGCTTTAGTGAGCTGAACCTTGCCACAACAATAACTGGAAGATGCTGGTGGGATGGATTCCTGTCACATAAACTCCCCATACCTTGGATCAACATCCCTAATCACATTATACAGAGCCCCTCACTAACATGCTTCAAGAGAAACCTTGAAGAGTGGATGGGGAACAACAGATACACCCCAGGGATCCCACCATTGGCTCTGCTCCACAGAGGAGCAGTTAATGAATCAATGGGTGGCAAAAGCTGACACATTTTGGCTAGGCTTATGAATGCCCTGAGGCAGTTAGCCAAGTACTTACGTATGAACCTATACATACAGTATCAGCACATGCTGATAGCTTAATTTACTGTTCAGGTGTTGACTTACCTTGTGCCAATAGCTGTTGTGTGTACAATAGTTGAGGGTTGCCTATGTTGGATGCACACAGTAGACATGACAATTTACAGGTAGTCTTGTGTGTGTGCCATCCATTTTTACTGTGTGTGCAGGTGGAGAAAGGTGTCAATCCCTAGGTGCCTATACTGTTAGTGTGTGTGCTATATGTTCCCTCCTTGCCAAGGCATGGGCATACTGGGCATGCCTCCATCTGCCTACTGGGGCTGGCTCAGGGTGTTCATGGTCTGAGTACCTCTGTGTCTGTGTGGCCTTTGGCAATGGTGGTGGGGTGTGAGGGCCTTCACCATTCTGTCCCTGCTGCAGCTGTTTCCACAGGATACAATTGTGTAGCATGGCACATACTATGAAGATGTGGGCACACATGCCTGGAGAGTACTGCAAGGCTCCACCAGATATGTCCAAGCAACGGAACCGTGATTTAAGCATCCCAAACACATGCTCTATGATGATTCTGGTTTGTGCGTGTGCCTCATTATGGCATTCCTGCATGGGTGTGTGTGCATTTCTGATGGGAGTCATCATCCATGGTTCCAGTGCATAGCCAGCATCCCCCACCAGGTGGCCATATGGGATGTCCCCCCTGGCAAATACCTGATACAGCTGTGAGGCATGCCAGATGTGGGAATCGTGATAGCTTCCAGGGCTGCCAGCACACACATCCATGATAATGCCCTGGGGCATTGCACAAACCTGGCAGTTGATGGAGGGGTATCCCTTGCAGTTTATGTAGTGCCTACCCTGCTCACCGGGTGGTGACTTTTTGATTGGTTGGGGATTTCCAAAATCTATTGCACCCCCAGTACCCGGGTAAAAATTCCTGGCCACATGGTGGAAGAAGGGGGAATATTGCTGGCCCCAACACCCCTCCTGGGCCCCTTCGGGGGAAAAGTATATGGTTTGGGGTCATTTTTTTGGCATTTTGGTTAACCCCCTTGGCATCCCAGGAAAT
>NW_025060512.1:0-5224 GCF_019279795.1 Protopterus annectens
AAGCGGAGGACAGGCGGTCCTCCTCCCGTTATCCTGAGATTGCGGGGCATAAACAACCATTTTGAAACCTATTGAAACTAGTCCCGAACACGAAAACACTTAGGGAACAGTTTTATATCAAATGGAGAGATTCACTAAAAAAAGTGAAGAAATCTGTCCACTAATGAAGTACCAACCCTCAGGCAGGACAGGAAGGACAGGACCCAACTCTCTAGTGTATAGACCATGGACACCGGAAGATATCCGAAAGCTACAGAGGGAATCCCCACCCAAAAAATTAATCATGAAAAGTTTATACAAGATTTACAAGGTATGAGATAAGTTACCACTTAAAGGGGGAAAGGGTAAAAAAGGAGTTAGACAAATTATAGGTCCAGACTGGCACATGATTTGTGGCACCTGGAATCCGTGACAGCTCAACCACTCCTACATAGTGGCAGATAAAACCCAGAGTAAAAGGTCTTACAGACCGAATTCTGAAAAATGGAAACCTAGAGCAGATTGGACTTGTATTAATCAATGCATACAACAAGATAATGAAACTGTAGATGGTACTATGGTAGATTATTGGAATGTTTTAATAACCATAGTGGTATGCCTATTCCTGAAAATCAGAAAATGATAGTTCATATGAACAAAAATTGAAAAATGCTTTTTTGAAAGGTTGATTGCCCCTATTAGCTTTATTACAAACATATGATAGATCATCGAACAGTAGGCTACAACCCTTTACTAATATGCTAGGCATGCTGAAAGACATTTTAATAGTAAAAGAAAAAGAAAAAAAAGTCTTCACAGCTGAAAAAGAGCAGAAGTCTTTGTAGTACAGTCAGGTAAAAGGGTAAGAAAATACTCAGGGTAATAAATACTCTGAAAAAACCTCAGAGGATTTGAAAAAAGAAAAAAAAGGTGAGTGCTTTAATGGGGAAAAAAGGACATTTAGCAAGGGATTGCAGGTCAAATAAAAAGATGACTACGAAGAAAAAAAGGGATGAGGATTGACTATATGATAGTGATAACAATCAGAATCATCAGGAAAGGTTAATAACAAAAAAATGTAAATGTAGTAAAGGGAAAAGAGGAAGTCCCAAAAAGATGGGGATGATGAAAGTGAAGTTTTAGACTTAGCATTATTGAGCTTGGAGCTCTATTTGGCAGACACAAAACCGGACGTTACACTTCTAGTGGAAGGAAGGGAAGTGAAATTCTTGTGTGACTCAGGAGCATCACGAACTTTGATACACCCTTCAAAGTTGCCAAAACACTCTGAATCACCTGACTATATATTAGTGAAAGCAGCAAATGGGCAGCTATATAGGGAACCACTTTCCCATGATACAGCAATAACTGACCCTATTTCAGGTATGACCCAGAAACTTAAAATAGTGGTTTCTGCGAAATGTCCAGTAAACTTACTGGGGAGAGACCTTATGCAGATTTTTGGAATAGCAGTAGTTCCTACCATGCAGGGTATGGAGGCACAAAGACAAATGGATACTTTTGTAGTGCGAGGGAGGGAAACTATTATTGGTACAGCCAGGACTTAGTTACGACTGGTCCAGGGGCAGTGACCGAAGAACTGATGAACGTAGCCATCAGTAAGGTATCCTCCCTTAACACTGATCAGCAGCATTTGTTACATTGTACTCTATACTACTGTAGCACACCAGGACCTGATAAGGAATATGAGCAAGAATTGTTCAGAAATCGCAATAGACTAGTATTACAAACCTTATATTGGGATACTGAGGGTAACAGTGTAGAGTTGTTCATTACCTCAGGAATTCATGAAATTGTACAAATCCAACAGACACATGTCAGTTTAACAAAACATAAAAGTGAGGTGGGCAGACTTTGGGTGAAAAGTAACAAGATGGGAAAAACAAACTGATTTAGAATTATCAGAACAGGGTGTACAGAAACAGAAATTGAATTGGTTAACGTTAACACACACCCAGCTGTACACTTACAACATAGTGAGGACAGCTGATTAGCATTGCTAGAAGAAGAAGAAAAGCCTTGTTTGTGTACCAAGCATTCTTTGGTCAACAGGGAAATCAGATGTAGGACTTATTCGACAGCAGGACCAGTAACCATTACACCAAATCAGCATTTAGACCACAAAAGACAATACCCTTTGAGGAAAGGATGCAGAGCAGGGAATCAAACCTATAATAGCAGCATTACTCAAGAAGGAGTACTGGTAGAATCTTTGATTCACCATGTAATACACCCTCTATTTCCTGTTAAAAAGCAAACGGGAATGGCGGATGGTACAGGATTTACAAGCTGTAAATGATGCAATAATACCTAGAGCACCTACGTGCCAGACCCACACTTTATTAAATGATTTAAAGCCACAACAAAAATATTTTCTGTGGTAGATATAAGCAATGCTTTCTTTTCAATACCTATACATCCTGATAGCCAGTATTGGTTTGCATTTACATTTCAGGGTAAAAGGTATACTTATACTGACTACCACAGGGATATTGTGAAAGTCCAACAATATTTGCACAAGAGATGGCTAGCAACCTGGCAGGATTTACTCCACCAGAGGGCAGTCAGATTCTACTTTATGTAGATGACATCCTGCTAGCAGCCCCACCCAGCAGCAGTGCAGGGAAGATACAATCGCATTATTGAAATTTTTAGCAAACAGGGACACAAAGTAAACAAAACAAGTTACAACTTTGGAGAAAACAGGTTAGATACCTGGGATATGTAATATCCAAGGAAGGTAGAATACTAGATGAGGATAGAAAAACAGCAATTTTACAAGCACCCAAACCAACTACCAAGAAGGAAATGATGTCCTTCCTTGGGAACAACTAATTTTGTCAAAGTTGGATACCAAACTATGCTTTGGCTCCATTGGCTGATTTAATATTTAAAACACCAATGGCAGCACAAGATATTACAATGGACACCTGAAGCAGAAACAGCTTTCTGCAGACTAAAACAATTGATAGCTTCATCATTAGTTTTAGGACTCCAATTACCACAAAGATTTTTCAAACTGTAGATTGCAAGCAGGGATATATGACATCAGTTTTGACAACAGCATGGGGATAAGCAATGCCCATAGCTTACTATTCATCACAGTTAGACCCAGTGGCGATCTTTGCCACTGTGTGTACAAGCAGTAGTCGCAGCTGCAATGGCAGTACAGGCTTCAGCCTCAGTGGTGTTATTCCACCCTCTCACATTGAGAGTGCCTCATGCAGTCGCAATAATTTTACTGCAAGAAAAATAGCATCTGTCTCCTGCTAGACATCTTTCTTGTATGACCATACTGCTGAGCCAACCTCATATGACAATTGAAGCGTTGTACAACATTAAACCCATCAACGTTATTTCCGACCCCTGTGGATGGCACACCACACAGTTGCCTGCAGGAAATTGAGCAAATAACTTTGCCTAGACAAAATCTTACTGATATACCTTGATGATGCTAGGTGACATTTATGTGGGCTCATGCAGAAGGGTCCTACAGGGAAGAATCTAGTAGGGTATGCAGTAGTTACAGATACAAAAATTTTAGAAGCACAACCCTGCACATAACTTGCTCAAGCAGCAGAATTGATAGCTTTGACACGAGCTTGCACTCTAGCAAAAAACAAATGTGTGAACATATATACTGATAGTCAGTATGCTTTTCTACAGTGCATGTTTTTGCAGCAATGGAAAAACAGGGAATGATAACATCTACTGGAAAACCAATTAATCATGCAACTTATTTTAAATTTATTAGATTCCATTCAGTTACCTACCAAAGTAGCTATTTGTAAATGTGTAGCTCATACAAAACAACAGGATAGATTTCAAAGGTAATGCACAAGCTAATGCAGCTGCTAAGCAAGCAGCTTCAGACTCGAAAACTTTACTTTTGAACAAGGAATTACAACCATCTGAGATTTTAAATTTAAAAATGTTAAAAACAATACAGACATTAACTACAAAAGCAAAAAAACAAAAATAAAAAAGACGAGGTGCAATCCTCAAAAACGGACTGTACATCTCCAAAGAAAAAAAGCCAATATTGCCATCTAACTTATTTAGATATGCAGCTTTGTTGAGCCATGGGCAGAGCCATGTCTCAACAGGGGGATACAGTTAGTAAATAGAATATTCCAAACATACAAATTACACACAAAAATTTTGTGCAGCATGTCATTTGTAATAAACATCATGCACAAGGAGCAGTCAAACCCAAGCAAGGGAGTTTTCCTACACCACCATATCCATTCCATACTATTTGTATGGATTTCATAGAATTGAATAAATGTGAAGGGAAAACATACTGTTTAGTGATTATAGATATGTTTTCAAAATGGGTGGAAGCTTTTCCAACTAGAAATCCGGATGCAGCAACAGTGGCAAAGGCCCTGGTAAAAGAAATAATTCCTAGATTTGGCATACCGGAAAGAATCTATAGTGACAATGGGACACACTTTGTCAACCAGACAATCCAACAACTTGGGAAATTCTTTGGGATTTCCTTGAAAAATCATTGTGCTTACCACACCCAGTCTGCAGGACTGGTGGATAGATATAATGGAATTTTGAAAATAAGTTAGGAAGTTGATAGTGAGACTCAGAAGAATTGGATTTGCTGTTTGCCTTTAGCATTGCTGAGCATGAGAACAGTTCCAAATGTAAAGGGTTTGACTCCTTTGAAATAATATTTGGGAGGGCATATTATGTGCCACAGTGGAAAGCTCTCATGCCTGCAGAGCTGGAGGCTGACAGCTCATTAGCTAGTATAAGAAATTGTTAACCAATAAGACTGTTTTGCAGTTGAACTCTTTTTCAGATAAAGAACAGAAAAACCAAGCAGTGCTGACCCGGGGTCCTGGTTTGGTTGAAGGTTATCAAAAAGAAAAATTGGACAAGTCCAAAGTGGGAAGGTCCATACCAGGTACTGTTGGCCTACTGCAGTCAAAATTGCTGAGAGGTTGTCCTGGGTTCATTTGACACACTGTAAACCGGTAAAGAACTTTCAGCTTGATAAACATTTTGTAGCTGATACCACAAAAGCAGGATGGCCAGAGCAAAGTGTATAAGAATGCAAATCAACCCCAAAGAAATTGTTTAACTATCTTGCTAATTATACACCTATTGACTATGATTGTGGTGACTTCTTTGTTGTGGTTTTCTTGCATATAACCACACAAGAAATTGACAAAATGTGATAAACTGTCTATAGACTGGCATCCAAACT
>NW_025060513.1:0-5398 GCF_019279795.1 Protopterus annectens
GAAATGTACTGGGTGTGGGCACAAATTCCCACATTTGGATGGTCATTCCTTGTGTGTAGTGTGTTTAGGTGTTTCTCACCTAGACACTGGATGTTCTATTTATGCAGGTTTTTCTTCTCATAACCTTGTGGACAGAAGAAACAAGTTGATGTTAAAGGGTTTATTACCCAGTTCTTCTAGTGCGGGCACAGGGACTCAACCTCCTGGTAAGTCACCTGAGAGCAAAAGCAGGGATGTGGACAAGAAGCAGAGAGAGAAAGAGAGAGCAAAAGAAACAAATCTAAAAGCGACAAGCCCCCAGAGAAGCGGAGACTGTCTGGATCTTCCCCTGCTGCTGGTGAACCTTCTCTCAAGATCAGGTCTAGGTTATCTGCCCCTCAGCATAGGTTCTTGGCCGAGCCCCCGGAGTCAGCCTTGCCTAGGCACCACTTCAGGCCTGCTTCCAGGGCTCCCTCTGCCAGGTCCTCCCATAGATTTTCAGAGAAAGTAGTGGCTCAGTTGATGAGACAGTTCTTGCTGGCTCAGATCCAGCTGGGAGTCCTTCCCGCCCCCTTCCCTGGCCCTTTCTGGGTGCCCTCCTTTCCTGAACCCTGAGGCTTTGGGCTTTGCAGTTGTTGGAGTTCCCGTCATCGAGGAGCTGGCATCGACTTTGTTGGTTTCTTCGATGCTGATCATTGCCTTGGGTTCCTTGGCCCCGTTTTCTTCAGTGCTGGAGGGCTGTTAGAGTTGTAGCTTGCTCAGCACCAGTTCAGATGGTTTGGTGTTGGCATCGAGGGTTTCAGTCCCTTCCCTCACCCTCAGAGCTTTGGTGCTGACCCCCTGTCATCAGAGCCTGTGGGGTTATGAGCTCTGGCTCCGCTGACGTCAAGCATTTCAGCGCTGATGTGTGCAGTGCAGGTCTCCTGTTCTCTGTTGGTGTTCAACATGGTGGAGAGGGTCCTGTTGATTTTGATGTCAAAATCCTTGATGCCTTCACCTCCAGATCCTTTTCTGCTCCAGATGGACTCTGGACCTGACATCTCCAGCCCTCCACTTCAGAGGCAGCCTGTCCTTACCCTCCAAGTTTCTGTCTCTGTGGAGCCCCAGATTTCTGGCTCCTGCCTGGAGTCTCACCCTGAGGAGGTCCATGTGTGCAAAAGGAGCCACATTGACTCCACCCCTGAGTTTGTCACGGATGACACAGACTGGGAAGAATGTGAGGGTTCCCCCGATCTCCACCCGATGATGTCTCCTTTGTGGGCATCATGGAAATTCTACATCAGAAGGGTGGATGGTCTGCCCCAAAGCCCAATCCAGATGAGTCTGTGTTCCTGGAGGCATTCAGTGCAGGCCCACCTACTTCCTGGGTGACCCCCCCAGACCCTTTAGTAGACCTCATCACCCTGAAGACATGGAAGAAACTGGACACCATTGAACCAGTACCCAAGCGCCCTGACAAAATACTTAGCCCCCAGCCAGACAGGACTTTTTGGCAGAAGACGGTCCCTATTGACTCTTTAGTGGTTGCAGCCACCATGAAAAAGGAGCTCACCCAGGAGCTCCTATGTCCATCTGCCTGACAGGTGTCCAGGGTGGTAGACAGACTGGGGAAGCATGTTTATACATCAGCAGCCTTCTCCCCGAGCATGCTGAATTACTTGGCGCATGTTACTAGACTGCAGAGATCGCTCATTGAGGAAATGTCTGCGTCTACCCTGGAGTCCATGTGGGCAGAGGGGAAGAAGGTCTTTTCCTCTAGACTGGCCACTCTCAAGGCTATTTCAAACACCTATGAGGCTCCTTTCCTATGCATCAGAATGTGCATCAAGGGCAGCTGGTTCAGGCATCGCTACTAGTCATCACACTTGGATGTGGCTTTGTGATTTCTCTGAGCCCTTCAAGGCGTCCTTCATGAACAGCCCCTTTGATGGATCTTCCCTGTTTGGTCCATCTGTGAAGGATACTTTAGCTTAGTGCAAGAAGAATGGTAGGACCCTGTCTGTCACTGGAATCTGCTTTTCTACTCCTCAACATTCCTACTCCAGGTTTCAGAGAGGTAGTAAGATGTTGTTCGAAAATCCAGAGCTTTCCATCAGGATGCACCAGCTTACTCCTCCCCTAGTGGCAGATTGGGCAATGATTCTTTTAAACACCACCCTAGGGGCAGGAGGGCTTCAAGAGAACAAGGGTCTCATAATTCCCACCCAGACAGACCCTTCCAGTGACCCTGAAGTATTGCCTGGATGTCCTACCCAGGAGGCAGTGAGGGGTCGATTTTCTCTGCATCCATCAGCCTGGGAAGCCATCATGTCAGATCAATGGGTGCTAAGGATAATATTCCAGGCTATCTGATTCCCTTTCTTCATCCTCCAAAGGCCCAAACGTCTCGCTCACAGGGAGGCAGCTGAACTGGAAATCTCCAAGCTTGTCAACAAGTGAGTCATCCAGCCTGCCCCCCAGAACTATCAAGATCAGGCATCTATTCAAGGTTTTTTTTGGTGCCCTAAAAGACGGGGGAACACAGACCAATACTGAATCTCACCTGACTGAACAGGATTATCGCCAAAACTAAGTTCTGGATGGTTACAATTCAGTCCATTCTTCCATAACTTCAGAAGGACTTCTGGATGTGCTTGATTGATCTCCGGGATGCATGCTACCATATAAAGATGGAAAAGTTTCACAGGAGGTTCCTACACTTCTGATAGGGAGCTAAACATTATCAGTTCAGGGTGCTCTCCTTTGGCCGCACCACAGCACCCCAGGGTGGTCACCAAAGTGGTAGCAGTGCTAGCAGCATATCTGAGGCTGCAGGGAATACAGATTTTCCCTTACCTGGAAGACTGGCTTCTGACTGCACCCACCAAGTATGAGCTTCTTCAGGCCAGAGAACAATTCCTTCAGTAAGTGTCGACCTTGGCATCACAATAAATTTTCCCAAATCATAATTGGAGCCTTTCCGTTCCCCTGGAATTTATTGCAGTGCTGTTGAATACTTCTCTGTGCAAGGTCTTTCTTACCATGGACAGGATTCAGTCTCTTCAAGGCCAGGTGAGCATTCTTCTAGAGGCACCTCAGCCATCAGCAGCCCAAGTCCTTCAGGATCTAGGATCTATTGCAGTGACCATAGTCATCTTACCCTTGGCGAGGCTACACATGCGGGTTCTTCAGTGGACCCTATCAGTTTAGTGCTCACTTCTGCACCAGCCCCTGTTGAATCCTATTTGGCTATCCAGAACCTGCCGGTTCTCTCTCATGTGATGGTTACAAGCTCAGAATCTAGCAGTGGGTCGAGCTTTCATGACTCCTTCTCCAGTGGCTATGGTCACCACGGACATCTCCCGGTTTGGATGGGGGGCATTGGCTGGGATGGACTGTTCAAGAGATGTGCTCAGAGTTAGAGAACAATCTTTTGGGAGATGAGGGCAGTGCCTCTGGTGTTGCAAGCACTGCATTCTTTTCTCCCCCAAGGAATGATTGTGATACAAACAGACAACATGGCAGTGCTCTTGTATATCAACAAACAGGGAGGAACCAGATCTTACCCCCTTTGTCGAGAGGATATGAGATTGTGAGAATAGGCAATCTCCCCAGACTGCTTTCTTGTTGCAACATACATTCCAGTGAGTTCCAACATCCTGGTGGACAAATTCAGCAGGACCATTCTGTCTCCTCACAAGTGGTCTCTGAATTAGTCAGTGGTGGACATGATCTTCCAGAAATGGGGCCAACTGAGCTGTGATCTTTTTGCCTCACCTTCCAGTGCCAAGTGCAGGGAATTCTTTGCCCTAATTCCTCCCAATGGATAGACTCCCAGAGACGCTTTAGTTCATGCTTGGCCCTCCGGTTTGCTGTATGCATATCCTCCCCTTCATCTTATGGCAAAATTTCTTCAGAAGGCTCAGAGGTTGAGGTGCCGTGTGATCCTCATTGCTCCCTTCTGGCCTCGTCATGTTTGGTTTCCCCTTCTTTGGTGTCACAGTGTCAGTCCTCCTTGGATTCTGGATCTATGTCCAGATCTGATTTCCAATCTGGAGGGCAACTTTCATTTGGATCTGGGCAGTCAGAAACTCACAGCTTGGCTTCTGCAATTCCAGTGATGGCTAGAGTTCCTGGGTTATCATCCCCTATGAAGCATATTTTGCTTGCCACTCATAAGTCAACAGCTAAGAAGATCTATGCTAGTAAATGGAAGAGGTTTTCCATTTGGGCTTCCCACAATTCGGTGGATCCCTTTACTGCCTCTTTTCCTTCAGTTTTAGACTTTCTGGCTTGTATTTTTAAAAAAGAGCCAGTTCCTCTACTGTGAAAGTCCATCTAGCTGCCATATCTCATTATCATGTCAGGCTAAAGCATTCTTCTTTGGACGCTTCTACATTGTGCAAGGCCTTTTTGAAAGGGACGTTTCTCTTAGGGCCTCCCATTAAGGATCCAGTTCCCCCTTGGGATCAACTTTTGTTCTTCAGGCGCTAGTGTCATCTCCCTTTGAGCCCTCTGCAAAGGTGGATATTCAGTTTTTGTCATGGAAAGTGGCTTTATTGGTAGCTCTCACTTCCTCCAAGTGGGTCTCTGAGTTACATGCTCTTTGTATTCAACCCCCATATCTAATTTTTCACAAAGACAGGGTTTCGCTTAGATTGAATCCTTCCTTAATGCCCAAGGTCACATCAGAGAAGAATATTAATCAGGATCCATCTTCCAGTCTTCTTTCCAGAGTTTCAGAAGAAAGGTGAATACCAATTACACATGCCTGATGTTCATCGACAGCTTCATTTCTATCATGATAGAACCAAATCTTTCTAGAAGTCCAATCAGTTATTCATGTCCTACTTGAAGTCTATATTGGGATTGCCTGTTTCCAAGGTAACTATTGCCAATTGGATTGCCAAATGTATTACCTTTATTTATCCGAAGCATGGTATTCCTCTTCCTTCTGCAGTGAAGGCACATTGACACATTCTACCAGGGCTGTATCTACCTCTTCAGCTTTCTCCTCCAGGGTACCAGTGGATGAGACCTGTGCTGCAGCTACATGAGCTAGGTCTCACACCTTCATATCCCATTATAAATTGGATATTTCATCTAAGAGCAGGGCCTCCTTTGGTTCTGCCTTGCTCCAGGACATCCTTCTTTAGGACCACCCAGGGCTTAAGTAGCTGGGGACTCTGTCCCACAGGCTGAAGAGCAAATGAAGACAACAATGTCAGATAAAGATGTTATGTACTCACCATAATGTTCCATCTGCATTGCTGTTCTTCATTTGTCTTCAACCTTTCCTACCTCCTTCCCCCTTTCCATGAGTACTAGGCCTGGCAGAGGAGGCTTTTTGCTCTGTCTCTATGCCTCCTCCTTTACAGGTGGTTGACAGTCACTCTATTGTTTGTAGGTCTAGGTCAGGTACCTTTTGTCAGCATACTTG
>NW_025060514.1:0-5411 GCF_019279795.1 Protopterus annectens
TTATTTTTATTTTTTTATTTTTTTATTTTACTTTGTTCCGGAAACTACGATACCCTTTTTAAAAGGGGGGGAAAAAATCCCTCGATAAATTAAATGTTAATAATTTTTCTTGAATACCAAATTTTACGTAACTTGGTTTACAATTTAATTCAAAAAATTAAATACAAAAAATTTTTTTAAAATAGACCCTTTAGTTTTAAGGAAAATAATAAATAAAAATTAGAATGGGAAACAAATTTACATGGCAACCATTTTTTTTTAAAAATTTTCCCTTTTGTTTGTTTAAACTTTTATTTGGGGGTTTTTTTAACTGAGGGGGGTTTTTCCATTAAAGATTTTAACTTTTGTTTTTAAAATTTGGGGGAAAAAAGGGGTTTTGGGAAACTAAAGGTTTCTTTAGGGTATGGGGAAAAAGTGTAAGGCTGGAAGAAAATGGCTGTAAGGCTATGTTGGTTTGGACAATAAAGGGGATTGGGGGGCGGAGTTTAAACTTTGTAAGACAGTGGGAGTTTATTGTTACAAATCTATATTTGTAAGTATCTAAACTGAAAACAAGAAGGAGTAAGAAAACAATAGTTTAACAAAGAAATAGGATAGTAGGGTAGGTCCGGGTAAAAATTTGACTTTGTGCCCCCGTTAATGGGTTTTTTTACAATTTTTTTTGGGGGAAAATTTTTTTTGGGATTTTAAAAAAGGATTTTTAGCTTATTGGTACAATTTTTTTATTGAGTGATATACAAAGGGGGTTTTTGGGTTTCTTTTTAGGGAAAAGTAATTTAGTTTTTAGGGTTTTTATGAGTTGGGTTTTTACCATGCTCTGGTTAAAGGATATGGGTACTGTTGGTTTTGTGGGTTTTAAAAAAAAAAAAAAAAAAAAAAAAAAAAAAAAAAAAAAAAAAAAAAAAAAAAAAAAAAAAAAAAAAAAAAAAAAAAAAAAAAAAAAAAAAAAAAAAAAAAAAAAAAAAAAAAAAAAAAAATAAAAAAAAAAAAAAAAAAAAAAGCCAGAGAAAGAATCAGTTGTAAAGGTGGGGTAATTTAATACTTGTTTTTCAGATACTTAAGTACAGAGTGTTAAGTGTTGAGTAACGGTTTTTCAGGGTACTTTAGTAGGGATTTTTGTTGAAAGCTATGTGGATTTTTTGAAGAATAAGGTGATTTTAGAATGGGGAAAAATTTAAATTGGGAGCTGTTTGGTCCTGGATTAGGGCCCACTTTTTGGGGGGTGTTCCCCGTGGTGTTTTTTTCATTAGTATTTTTTAAACCATTGGGGGGAATGAATTTTTAAATAGGTACAACAGGGTTTCTGGTAAATTTTTTTTTGGGGTTTTTTCTTGTTTTAAAAAGTTAAACTTTGTTGTTTTTTTCCTTTTTCTTCTTGTAAATGTGTTTTTTAATTTAGCAAACGTTTTTTTTTTAGTAAATTAGTTTTTTTTTAGCAAAAAATGCATTATATATTTGCTTGGGGATTTTTATTTTTAACGGGTAATTCCCGATACATATAAATATCAATTTATTTCCCCCGATGTATTACCAGGAGTAGCAATCTTTAAATTTTCCCTTTGTTCCCTTTTTTGCCCAATCCTGTGTGGAGTAAGGGGTTTTATTTAATTAAAGTAATAGTTTTGAAAAGGAAATTCAAATTTAAGGGCTGGGTACCCGGATTTTAATTTAGGTTTTAAGTTTCTGTAGAGTCATCAGCTATGTTAAAGGATGGGGAAGTATCAATTGTGGATTTGAAATAATGCCCTAAATTACCTTGAACTCCATTTGTTTGTTGAGTTGTGAGCAATCCCATTTACAGAGAATTTCTCTAGTATTAACATGACTGTTCAGGAGAATTGATTTAATTTGTAAGTAGTAGGGTAAACATATAAGTTAAAGTAAGGAGGCAAAAATTATGGTCCTCTGCAAGAAAGTATTAGAAAATGGTCCCTTTGTACTATGCTTTTTAAACCATTTAGTGGGTTAAATGGTTTCCTGATTTTCCATGATGAGTTGGAATGCACTTTAAAACCCTTTTAAGGGTAGGAATAGGCCCCGTTAGAACCCCGGGGTTATTTTTTGTGGTTGGTTCTATAATTCCCCCAAAAATACTTTGATTTAAAATTCCCGTTTAAAAAGGGGCTTTTAAATAGGAATTGGGCACTTCCCCGGGGAAAAATTGGTTTTCTGCCCTCAAATTTATTTAATTTTCGTGTGGGTTTTTAAAAGGGTTGAAAAAATTTTATTTATTGTTTAAGGGAAAAAATTTTTGGGTTCCTTTTTTTGCTATTTAGTTAAAAATTGGTTTATTTCCGTTGTTGAAGGGGTTTTTTTCCCACTGGTGCCTTTCTGGGTAGGGGGGGTAAATTTTTTGGTTAGCTTTTTATTGTTCCCATGGGCAAATTTTTTTTAAAAGGGGTTTTAATTAAAAACCCTTCTTTTTTTAACCCTTTTTTCCCTTTTTTTCTTGTACTTTAGTCATATTTTTTGAAGCCATTTTTTCAGGACTTTTCTCTAGACTCCTAATTTCTTGTTTTTTTACCAAATATTTCTTTTGTCCTTTTTATTTCCCCCTTTTAATATATCCAAATAATTTAAAAAATTCAGCCTCATTAAAAACTAAGGGGTTTCCCCTTACTCAGATTAAATTTTAAAATTTCTTTAAAATTTTAAACTACCTTTTACTTTTGATTACTATTAAACTTAACCTTTTAAAAAACTGAAAACAAATTTTAGGATTTAAATTTTAGCCCAGACCGTACCCCAAACCATGATATTTTTTTTTGTAATTATATAATACTTAAATCCTATAGTAATAAATTTAAAAAATCCCATTGAAGGTTACCAATTTTTTCCCCCAAATTACATTTAATTTTGGGAAAAAAGGGGAATGCCCTTTAATATTACCCAAAATTGGGGGAATTTTTAGGTTTGGTACTAATTTTCGTTTGAAAAAATTGGTTTTAAAAAAAAAAAATTTTTAAAACTCCGGGGTTATTTCGGGGGTTTTTGGGGGAAAGGGAAATGGGGTTTTTGGAAATTTGTAAAAAAAAGAAATAGTGGATTACCAAAAAAAAAATAGGGCTGTTACCTTTTGGTGTTTTTCAACCCCTCCCAAAATATTAAATAAATTAGATTAGAATTTTAAAGGGGGAGCACCCTGAATATATTTTGGATGGCCCCAATTATTTTAAACCTTTTTGGTGTAATTTTTTAAAGTAAAACTGTTTTACTTTAGTAAGGAAATATTTTATTGATATCTCCATAAATATATATTGTTCACCTGGTTTAATGTTCTTTAACTGATTTTCGTGTTTAAACTCCGTTAGCCTACTGATGTTCCAGATTTTGGGCTGATTTCATCCGGGTTCTACAAAACTCCTTTTCCTGATTGTTTTTGACCATCTGTACCCGACTTTAGCATAGCTTCTTTTTAAGCAATTTTCAGAAACTCTAGCTTGAGTAGCTTTATATCTTGTTCCAAACATTTATATATGCCTATTTATAGTGGTATGAGTTTGTCCAATCCATTTTAAAATTAGCCCACTAGAATGAAAAAAACCTTTCCTAGATTAAAGTAAACTTCGTTTAACTTGGAACTTTCCCAAAACTGTTTTCTTGGAAGGTATATTCATACACTTTTGAGTGTGCATGTATCAAACTTCAGATGAATTTACTACTTATGCATTTGTAGAAATTTTGTGGTTATAAATAAATACTGGGTAAAATCAAATATAATTAATAAGTGCAGGACTAAAATTAAACCTCAATGAGGTTCCCCAACTAGTAACTTGAATCAAGAAAATATGGAATAGCCGTAGAAAATCAATGTGAAAGTAGTTATACGACTTTCATGTTTAGTTTAGTAATGAATTTCTGCATACTGAGAATGGTTGAAAAGAAATGAATTATAATAATATGGAACACACAAGTAATGGGTAGGCAATTTTATTTAAACGAGATCTCTATCAGGTTAATGCTAACCAGGTTTGTACGAAATCCCTAGGGTAATTCAATCAAGCATAAACAAATTTGTAATTTCTGGATTAAAAACTAGGGAATTTATAGGGATATTAGAGGGCTGTTATACTTGAAAAGGAAGCTGTGTTTATGGAATTCACTTAAGTAGTAATAAAACTTGAATTAAGTGGGTAGCCAAACTATAACGTGCTGATTTAAAATTTAGAAAAAGGGGTATTAACTAGGACTAAAATAAAGGGTAAAAACAGGAACAGATCTGTAATGTATTAGGTATTTTTGGATACATTTGGTTTAGAAGCTAAACATTTGGGGGGTAGAGTGTAAGAACATTTAGAAGTATTAGAATTTAGCTCTAATAAATAGAGCAGTTAAATACCCCCTGAAGAAGGAGTTGATAGGAAAGGAAGTACTGTTGGAAGTGAGAGTGGTCAGTATTGGAAAGTGGCCCCAAAGGTGTAATATAGGGTTTATCAAGGAAAATGGAATTTTGATGAAGAGGAGAAAATTATAGAGAGGTCTAAAGGGAAGTAAATACCCGAAATTATGGAGCTGAAGGTGGGGATTTATAAAAGTGCTATGGGGTAATTGGGCAGGAAATGAATAACCTTGGTATAGTCTTACCAGGAAGGCTGAACAATACTTGTGGATCAAATATACAAAAGGGAATATTAACTTTGGAAATTATTCAGACTAATATCTAAAAATGCGGCGGCATCAACACACAACAAAATCAATGAAAAACCCTTTACCCTCTTTAAAAATTTGAAAAATTTAGTATACATTTGTGGAGTCTCCCCTAATGCTCAAAAAAGGTAGCAATGGTTTAAGTAGTTTTATAAATAGGAATCAGGGTGAAATGAAATTGGAAGCGCTTATCCCTAAAAACAATGGGAGAAGATACCCAAAATGGGATACAATTAATTGCTAGAAATTTAGAAATGGACATACAATCATTAGTATTGTCCACATATAGCATGTACAGCTAGAAAATAGGATTGCCTTCTAACTAAGTACTAATAGAATGTAGAGAGCCTATCTTACTTAGATGTAAATTTGAGGTTACAAGCTTTAATAAGAGTTAAAGGGCATTTGATTGCCCAACCTAAAGGGGAGATATTTTCAATAGTAAAGAGGAAAATGTAGTACTTATGTTGGATGGGGTCAGAGATATAAATCAGCTTTCCAAGTAAATGCAGGGAGGCAATTAAGACTTATTTAAAAATTAGTAAATCCACACCAATATGGAATCAATTTGGAATATATTTTTAAAAAAATTTTTCAAAATTTAAACAGGTTAAACCCCAAAAAATTGCTCTCTTTCAATGTAAAACCAAAATCTTTTTTCCCCCATAGCCCAAAATATTCCCTTATTAAATTTTAAAAATTTAAACCCCAAAACCCACCTAATACAGGTTCCCCAAAAAATTTGAATTTTCATCATAAAAGGG
>NW_025060515.1:0-5415 GCF_019279795.1 Protopterus annectens
CCCATTGTGCTTTTTGTCAGTTTTAGTAATCAGTGTGTTATGGGATATATTATAAGTAAACTGTAAGAATTCAGTAGTATTCCATATATAGGTTATAAATTCTTTCAGCTAATCTATTGATGCTATCCACAAAATACAGATGTTGTCAAGGCATCTTTTGTATAAAATCCAGCATTCTTTGTATTCTGAGTGATATATAAATTTCTCCTCCCAGGCTGCTAATACAATATTTGCATAGGTGGGGGTACATGCAGCCCTCATAGCAACCCCTTTTATTTGCTGAAAGAATTTTCTGTTAAAAATATGTAATTGTTCTTTAATACAAGTTCTAGCAAATATTGGCATAAGAGAAACGCAATTTGTTGCATGTTTTTATTTTGTAATAAAGCCTCCTTAAACAGTTTGGGTGTATATGGGTGTATATATAAAGAGAGACACACAAGGTTGCGTGTATTTGACATCTGAAGAAGATGGGTAAAACGAAAACATAGTGTGGAATTCAAGCATTAATGTGTGTACTGTGCTTATGTGAATAAAGTTGACCTGAAAAGGTTTTAATTATAGTTTCAGTGATCCTCTCCTTCCAAATTGCCTTTTTTCACTCATTTCTAAGTTCCTGATACTGTTGTTTAAAAACTACTGTGTTAGTCTTATGCCATACTTCACAGGCTTTATCTCTAGTTTTCAAAAGGGCCCTGATGTCCCTCCTTAGACAGGGGGCATAGTTTGATTTTACTCTGCTGGTTCTAACAGGGGCATGTTCATTTAATATATCTGAAAATGATTTAGTAAAGTGCTTCAGTGCATCATCTAGGTCAAGATATTTGAGTGGAGTCAAATTGCACCTTTGTAGGTCAGCTAGGAAGTTGTCAAGATTAAAGTTATATTTTTTTTTTCCTAAGTTGTTTAGCATGGTAGTTTTGGTGGGAATGTGTTGTCATTATAAAGAAATGTGGGTAGGTGTAGTTTGCTCAGACCATCCAGGAGGAACTTAACCCTGATTGGTATGAGTGAGATGAGTTATTATTAATATCAAATCCAGGGTTGACTGTTTTTTTAGTTTATCTATTCGGAATTAGATTGTTTGAATAGTTGTGGCCAAGAGCTTGGCTGGGATTTATGTGATGATGGATGGATGATCTGTCATTACAAGCCAGTCTAAATTAAAATAACCCAGTATGAATTCCTCCTGACTAAGGGTACTACTTGCCCAGTGCAATAGATGTTCTCTACATAGTTGGGGCATTATTTCCAGGTGGGATATAGCAGCCAATTATATTGTGTTTTTTCTTGAATTTATAGTTAGTTTTTTGTAGATGATTTCTGCACTGTTGAATTGTGGGGTTTTGCAGTCAAGGAAAGTTAAAGTGAGATGGTCTTTAAAGAGGATTGCAACTCTACCTCCTATTTTGTTGTGTCTATCCACCTGTAGTATGGAGTAACCTGGGGGTAGTATTTCATTATCTTTTGTACCTGGTTTTAGCCATGTTTCAGTGATTGCCACATAAAATAAATATAATAATAATAATGGTACCCGTGCCTGGCCCAACAATCAAGGAGCCTCAATCCTCACCACTAACACCAGAGAGGGTGTCTCATATGAGAGGAAAGGATAACAAATACACACAGTAAAGTGCAATTTCCTTTAAGAGCACACAGAGATCATAGTCAGTCCGGGGCTGATCGCTCCCTTGTTCTCCAGGTCCCCAATAAGACTCCCCACCGGCACAGCTATGGGGTCCAGATCTCAGCCTAGCTGGGCAAGCTAAAATCTCCAGCACCCTCTCTGTCCAACCAGTGCTTTGTGTCCCTGCCCAAGTGGCAGCCACACACACTTTGAGATAAGAGTTTATACAATACACACAGACACTTCTGGGGAAGGCTGGCACAGATTCTCCAGCTGTGCCCTTTACCCAGACTATGCAGTGGTAATTACTGCCACCATAATAATACTGATGGCTACTCAAATGCCCTTAAAAGAGTGTCCAATTATTACTGTGCAATATTATTATCCAATCGGTAGATGTGACTAAACAGTCAAAGCTTATTTGGAGTGACCTGGGCAGTAAACTCTATAAATATGCAATGCACTCTAGAGCTTAAACTATCTCTACATAAACCAGCCACAGTTAAAAGGTTTTAAAATATTTAATAAATAATTAAAACCACAAGACAATACTTTCTACTACACAGTCAGTGCAAGTCAAGAGTTCAAAGATTACACAGAAATACTTAAAATAATTCAGTAGTACAGTTCTGACATCACAGAAAAACACTTAGGCTAAACTTTCTAATTTCTAGCTCTCTAAAAGAAAACACAAGTCTAAGGTAACTTACATAAGAAAACAGGCAGTGCTGATGAGTTGGATAGTCAAGACATAAATGCTTAATGCCTTCTGGTTCTCTCTGTTTAAATTGAAACTGCAGTTCTGATAAAACATTACATCATTTCACACTTTCCTGGATTTCCCTGGCTGACAGAAACTGCATTTACATTCTTTTACACTTAGAGCAATAAAAGGACATTCCACATGTAAATTATGTTCATTGACTTTAGCCTTAAAACAATAGGCAGGAAGCCTTCATGCTTAGGACTGGGCCGACTTTTAGATCAAAGGGTCACACCTCCAAACTCTGGACCCCACGCAGTTTGGGTTTGTGAAAGGCAAATCATGTCTCCTGAACCTGATCAACTTCTTTGAGGCAGTCACCAAAGCCGTAGACAAGGGTAATGTGGTTCACACAGCCTATCTTGACCTTGCCAAGACTTTCAGCACCATTCACCATTCTGGAATTATAGCTAAACTCACTAAACTAGGTATAAATCCCTATGTCACAAGATGGGTTGCCAACTGGCTCACTGACAGAACCCAGACTGTAAAAGTTGCAGATTCCAAATCTGACTTCAAACCAGTGACAAGTGGAGTACTACAGGATTCAGTCCTGGGACTTCTCCTGTTTGGTATCTACTTCTCTGAAGTACAGGCTAACACAGAAGGCCTTTGGCTAATGGGGAGTTATAGTGACTGCAAACTAGGAGCCATTGTCCGAATTCCCCAAATGATGGACATCCTACAGAAGAACCTCACTGAGACAAATGCCTGGTGTCAGAGCCATGGCCTCAAGCTCAGTACCCAAAGGTGCATTGTCATCCCACTTTGGTAAAACTCTGTACCCATGAACTACCACATAAGGCAGCAGTTTACTTAATGCCAAATGTGTGATAGAGACAACCAGGACCCAGGTGGACAGTAGTCTCTCCTTTAATAATCACATCGCCACAGTGAGTCAAGAAATCACCACTTTCGTGACACACCTCATCACAAAAGAGTTCTCATCCAGGGAAAAAGAGTTCATTGTTCCCCTCTACTCGTCACTCATTAGACCCATTATAGAGTACAATGCCCCTTTTGGAATGTACCTCACAAGACATCTGCAGCAGCTGGAAAAGCCACAGATGTACCTAACAAAGAGGATTATTGGCCTCAAAAATATGCTCTACACTGACCATCTCAAAAAACTCCAGCTTTACTCTGTAGCATATCACCTACTCCGTGGTGATCTCTGCCTAACATATAAAGCTATGTCAAACCCAGAGCTGTGGGACATGCTACACCTAAAGAAATCCCAGTCCCTCTGAGCTACATGGTCTAGGGACCTAAACCTTGTCACCACAATAAGCAGGACATGCTGGAGGGATAAATTCCTGTCCCAGAGACTTCCCATACTCTGAAACAAGCTACCCATCTATGTCAAGCAAAGTTCCTCGTTAGCATTCTTCAAGAAAAATCTTGATGAGTGGATGGGAAATGGGAAATACACCCCGGGATCATGTCTGTGGCTCTGCTCGACAGGGGCACAGAAAAATAACTTTCTTTGGTGGCGTACGCCAGGGAACCTTGTTGGCTAGGCTTACTTATGCCCTTGGGCTAATAGCCTAGTACCTACCTATGAACCTATTTCTGGGGAGTATGTAGCTAGAGTGGCATGGAGGATGTCTAATATTTTGGCTATACTTCTAATATTAATGTTCATTAGCAATAGGTCTGATTTTTTTTCATGTTTAGGATTGAATTTTAATGGGTGTTGAGACTAGAGTGACTAGGAGGATTGGTGTTATCTGAGAGTGGTCCAGGGTTTGGGTGGATGTCACCACTAAGCAGTATCCTAGAGGCAATTATAGAAAGTAATATTGCTTGATAAGCTCATTGTCGAATAACTGATGGTTCTAGTGACTATCTTTAGCAGGTATTATTTTAAGTGGAAATATTGGAGGCTAGTAATACTGACAAGTATAGGAGAGATGCTTTGTATGGGTTGTCGGGGAGATCACAGTATAGTCTTTGCTATTATGTTAAATGGCGGGCATGAGACAGATGTCTTGTTAGGTTGAAAGAGCAATAATTTAGTTTTGTTTTGGTACAGGATTAGATGGGCATTGACTAACCATGTTTCAAAAGAAGTGAAAGATTCCTGTGTTTGAGAATGAACAGCTGATAGAGAAGTAACAGCACAAATAAGTGTTGAGTCATCTTCATACTGTATTATAGAAATATGTGGAGTAGCTGTGTGTAGATTATTAGTAAAGAGGGAGAAAAGGAGAGGGCCTAAGACAGATCCTTGGGGGACACCGATAGATAAAGGAAGGCGTGGAGATAGGTCACCTTGCCATAGAACAGATTGTTGATGGCCAGATAAATAGTTATTAAACCAAGCTGTGGTAGACGGAGAGAAGGATAGTTCAGTTAGTACATCTATTAGTTTGGCATGGGAGACCATATCAAAAGCTTTTGATAGGTCTAGAAAGATGGCAGATACAAAATTGTTGTTGTTCCTGTGATGGTTTACATTATTAGTGAAGGATAAGAGAGCAGTAGTGGTACTATGCGAAGGGTGAAACCCATGCTGACTGTTTGAGAGAAGGTTATTTTTTAGTAAGAATTTCATGACCTGGAGATGAATACACCTTTCGAGTAGCTTAGAAAGAGGTGAAAGAATAGCAATTGGATGATAGATTGTTAGTTCTGTGGAAGGTCCCCCTTTATGAAATGGGATTACAGGGGAGATTTTCCACAGTTGATGAACCTTGTTTTCGGGAATGAATCTATTTATAAGGATTGATACTGGAAAGGTTATAGATTCAGCTGCAATTTTGAGCTATTCACTGGGAAAGTTATCGACGGCAAGTGTAGTGGGTTTTAGTTTCTGTAGTAGTTTTTTATAGTGGCTGTAGGAACTGGGGAAAAAGAGAAAGAGGCATTGCTAGTTATAGACTGGTTTGGTATCAGGAGTAGGGATTTGCTGTTTGGAAAAGGCAATTATAGAGTCAGTAAAATGTTTGTTAAAAATGGTAGCTCTGCTATTGGAATTGTTCAAATTTTGGGGACTAGTTATAGAGGCGTTTTGGTTGGTAGA
>NW_025060516.1:0-5619 GCF_019279795.1 Protopterus annectens
GTCAGTAATATTATTATCAATATTATTATTATTATTGTTATTATTGTTAGTAATATTATTATCGTTAGTATTATTATTATTATTATTATTATTATTATTATTATTATTATTATTATTATCACCATCATCATGCCTGTTGCTGCCCTGTAATTGTTTGTGCTCATGCTGTTTATAGCTGTTCTTTTTTATGTAATGTTATTTGTTATATGTATTCTTTCTGCGCTAGGTTTTATCTCATTATTTACAGGGAAGTAACATTTTCTTGTGGGTTTATGCTTATAGCAGTAAGTGCTGTATGTTTCTCTTGTATTATTATCATGTGCATTAATTTTGTTAATGTTGTTAATTATATAACTTTTTCAGTTTTACCCCGGGATTCATGAACCTTGCGCCAGGCGCCCGCATAGCGTCGGCGTTATAAAGCCAAATATGGCCACCGAGCGATTCAGGTATGAACCAAGCCCACGTGCACTACCGGCGATGCGCCCGGACCTCGCGCCGCCCGGCGTAGGTATGCTAAACACACTGTGTGCGGTATTGCACCATGCAAATGAAGGCAAATATCGATCCACGAAGTGGCGCGTAAGCGTAAGAACGCGGCAATGTAAACCAAGAAAAGCGGTTTACATTTACCCAAACATGACCAAGGAGGTAATGGAAGGCTGTCAGCGTCAGGTATCATACAGGTGCAATATGCCAATGGCGAAGGCACGAGAATGTCAAAGAAAACATGCACAAAATGTAAATAATGACATAAATGTTATGTGCGAGAAACCACAGCAGAACCCGGATATGTGCACAGAAGGTGCAAAACAATGAAATAATATGACAATGTCCTAAAGAGCAGTATAATACACATCAGCTGCACAGCCACCACACACCATAGTATGTATGGAAAGCCTCAACCCCAAGCGCAAGGGTTGTCAAGGAGTGGCGGCAGTGTTGGCGCCCGTAACCATGTATTAGCAGTCAATGCCATGCAAATGAGGCAGATAATAGTGAATCGCAAAACCGGCCGGTGTAAGGATGGAGCAAGCGGCGCAGCGGTAGTATACCGAGGAGTGGCCTACGGAATACATGTCAATCGCAGAGGGTGTGCCACTGTAGGAGGAAGCACATTGGAGGCCAGCAAACATGGGCTGTACAATGCATCACAGCAGCAGGACGGCGTGTGAGGAAATAGATCGCTGAGAGTACATAATCTGGCGCTGCAGATGCATGTGCGAGGATGACTCGTTCCCCAACCCAGTCATGTGGCGGCCTCCCGTCAACAACCACGGATATAGGAAGGTAATGCGGAGAATATGAGGAAATCGCGGAAGCAGTGTAATTGGAGCCGTAATGAGCAATCAACACCAATCAATCCAGGAAGGGCAAGCGGCAGCTGACAACTCTGCATGCAGACTCCCAAAAGCGGAAAGGGGAGGCATAGGAATGCAAAGATAGTAGGGGATGTAGTAGAAATGCAAAGAGCAAAAGAACCGAAATAGCACAGCCAAGTACAGAGGTAGCATAGCGGCAGACAAAATGCATCATATGCCATGTGCCTGCAGGATGCACTGCAGGCAATAGTAGGTCTAGCGATGCAGAAACAGTAATGTAAGATGCAAAGCTAAGCCAATGCAGGCAACTGTAATGTAACACTAAAGGCAATACCGTTGCAGTTACAGCGGTAAAACACTGAAGATAATCCACAGATCTGGCTGCACAGACACACCCAATGACATCACGGGTATACAGCACAACAGTATAAAGTGTGAATGCACACAACACACAGCCGATTTCCCAAAGCGCCACACCGTGGGAGTGTAAACACACGGGGAACTTTTAATATGTATATGTTGGGTGCCGCCGTGGCGTGATGCATAGGTATGTGTCAGAGACAGGCGAGTTGCGGAGGAGGGTGCCGACAACTACCGTGAGCCTCATAGGAGAAGGAGAGTGTTCAGACCAAGGGTGACCTACCAGGGGCTGCAAGACCTGGAGATAGTAGAGCGCTACAGGGTGGACAGGGACCGCGTTACAGCAAATAGTGGAGCTGTGCCGGCCACGCCTGAGAACAAGAGACAACAGAGGGAGCCATCCCAGTGGACACAAAGGTATGTGTGAGCTTGCGAATACTGGCTACAGGTACCTTTCAAAGGCCAACCGGGGATATAATGGGCATCTCACAGGCATCAGCATCAGGGTACTACACCAGTTCCTGGATGCCATGTTGTTTATGCCCATGAGTATATAAACTTCCCCAGATCTCAGGAGGAGTTGGCTAGCAATATCGCCACTTCCACGTGTGGCACAATACCGGAGGTACTGGAGTGCGATGGACTATGCAGCACATAGAAATCAAGTCACCGCCCGGGGAGCAGGGTAGGCGCTACATAAACGCAAAGGGATACCCCTCCATCAATTGCCAGGTGGGTATTGCAATGCGCGGGGCATTATCATGGATGTGTGTGCTGGCAGCCCTGGAAGCTACCGACTCCCATATCTGGCATGCCTCACAGCTGTATCAGGTATTTGCCAGGGGACATCACACAAGGTCACCTTGTGGGGATGCCTGGCTATGCACTGGAGCCGTGGATGATGACACCCATCAGAAATGCACACACACACATGCAAGAGCGCCATAATAAGGCACCGCACAAACCAGAATAATCATAGGCGTGTGTTTGGGATGTTGAAATCGCGGTTCGGTGCTTGGATACATCCGGTGGAGCCTTGCAGTACTCTCCAGGCACATGTGCCCACATATTCATAGTATGTTGTATGCTACACAATATGATTCTGCGGAAACAGCTGCTGCAGGGACATAATGGTGTAGGGCCACCAAGCCACAACTGCCAAAGGCAAGCACAGGCACAGGGCGTTCCAGCGCCATGAACACACTGTGCCAGCCCCAGTAGGTAGGCGGTACCCAATATGCCTATGCCTTGGCAAAGAGGGAGCATTATAGCACATACTCTGACAGTGTAGGCCCCATGGACTGACACCTCCTACCTGCACACACAGTGAAATGGGCGCCACACAAACATGTCTGCCCGTAATGTGTACGTATGGGGACGTGTATGTGACTCCAACATAGGCACCACCAAACACTGCACACCCAATAGCCAGCCGGAGCATGGAGCGTAACACACCTCAACCCTTACGCCCGGTCCACAGCAGGCGAGTAGCCGTATGCTGCCACTTCGGCGCCAAGTTGACCACATAATGTACTTATGTGCATACACGAATCTGAGGAGATAGATATCATCACACCGTAGAAATATATGTACATACACAGATATAAGGTACAACAGGTAAATATGGAATCAGGGATGCAAGTTTACAGAAGTAAGAGCGAAATCTCCACATAGTAAACATAGTGAGCGACAACCCGATCATCCGGGAGGGTGGGCAGAACAGGAGCGCCAGCCATCAAATGTCAACCTGCATCAATGCATATCCATGGTGGGGATGATGCGCCAGGCCGCGGTACAGTAGCGGGATATATGTCGTGTCATATTCATAGGATATGGATGCGGAGGTACACACCGCCGCCCGGCGATCTGATCAGCGTAGGTACTGTAGTGAAACCGTCGGTCGGCGGCAATCATACCTCTCAAGTATGCGTCATTATGAGGCATTACCTCATTTGGGGTCTAAAACAGTTCATGTTCCTCGAAGTTCCTCAAAGTTCCACATTGAAATAGTCTGTCACACATTCATTGTTAGGAATTTATTGAAATGAAATCCTGGTAAATAGAAATTAATCATATTAATTCATTAAAGGTTCTTCTTTATAAGTAAATCCAGCATATTTTTAACCATCCTATGACCTTCTTAGCTGAAGTTGTTAGTAAGCCGACAGTATGTGTTCCACATTTTGCCCATTTGTTCCATATTATGAAGGTGTGTGTTCCTCATTTTGGAAATGGAAGGTTGAGAGCTATGGCGGCAATATGTGTATATTGAAATTGAGGTTGTGGGTGTGTTCCGCTGTATTATTATTGTGTAATGTGTGTGCCACTGTAAAATGTGTATGTTAGGTGACATGTCTGACGGTAGGAAGGAATAACATCGTAGGCATACAGTACAGGAAACATGAAGTATGTACAGCTTAGTACCCACAAAGTAGTAGTGACAGCTCCTCAGTGGCTATGGCGGCGTGAAATAAAAAGCGATGCAAAGCGGAAATGTCCCAGAATGTACCACAGGACCATAGCCAACCATAGGAGATTCAAAGGGCAGCATGTACAAACCATGACCGTATGTATACATGCGGCGGCCATATAAGAGTAGACTCAACCGCGATCGTCGACAGCGTTACACAGCATCAGGCATGTATGCACGTAGTGAAAATCGCGTATTGCTATCCCGGCACCCGTCGTGGCCACCTACCGTCCTGTAAATACCGCTGTGTGTTCCACGACTGTTAGAAGTAAGCAAAGCCACCACGAATAGGAGGCAACCCGGTAGCATACAGAGCCCGTCCCAAACCAGGACCACAATCACCCGTAACTATCAGTGATGACAAAATGCCAATGGATAGTAGACGCGTCACGAACAACGCAGATATATAATAACCCGATGTGAAGGAGAATACGTGCAGGAAGCACACATGCAGGCGATACCGACGCCACGACATCAACAAAACAAGCGTTCCCAGAACAACAGACAGGTAACCTGCAGCTCCCCAAGCAGGGATGAACACTGCCACAAGCATATAAGTGTAATATTTATAAATGCAAACCCACTTACCCGTCACCCATCGCAGATATACCCCATCAGCACATATCAAAGGGATACCAGCCCGAAACCGGCAAAAGCATACGGGCAGTCAATGACGGTAGCATACCACTTGGCCGGCGTGGGAAACACTGGCAGCTGATGCATCCCTGCATCGATAGAGTGTACAGAAGTACATCTGAATGCACAGCGCCATGCGACGAGGCGTAGCCTGGACCGCGGACACCAACATGTCGAACAAAATACCATACCCAACACACAATCCACGGCTAACACCTGTGAAATGTACCTGACACCACACATAGTGGATGCAGTCCACACAAACATGATACATTTTTATACCATCCCCACTGGGTATTGCAAATATGAAATTCTTACCCGCGAGAATGAACCATGGCTAGTTCCGGCGTACTTGTCTGAATGGAGGAGGATCACGGTGATATGCGCATAAGTACGCACGAGGAACAGCTATTGGCGTGATGAAACCCACATACCTCAGGTAACAGCAGATATAAGGAAGACTCCCTGGATATTCAAATGGTATGTTCATACCGAACAAATGGTAAAGACAAAACAGAGTGTCGGCAAGTAGTGAAGCGAATACAGAACCAAAAGTGAAGGTATGTCAGTTACGAGATGTACTGGTGTAATGCATGATACGTATGACGAATCACTGTATGTGAATGGTGTGTGTGAATACCTGTCCATCGGGCAGAGAGTGGTGAAAGGTGGTTATGTAATGCTAAGCGCGGCATACCAGCGACTGTGGACAACGTGTGCACAGCAGTGGGACAACATGTACACAGCGGGATCCCAAGGTCCGCCATAGGGATTTCAAACACAGAACAATGCCACCACCGCTGATGCTGGATTATCCAAACACAGGAACAA
>NW_025060517.1:0-5314 GCF_019279795.1 Protopterus annectens
AAAAAACAAAAAAATAATCCTTGTTTTCCCGCCTCTCCTTGACTAGTTTAGACCAATTTACAGGCTTTGCTGTATTCTGGGCTGTGGTGTAGTTCCTGTGTTGTCCATTACCTTACTTGGATAAGAAGGAAGCTTCTTTGCGCACCAGTGGGAGTGGGGGAGCCTTGAGCAGCCTATCTGTCCCTGAAGGAAGTGACCTCAGCACAAGAGCTGTAGTAATTTGTTGTTTTGGAAGGTTTGTAGCTCTTTTCAAGTTCCCTGTTTAAAATCCGCATTAGCGCGGCTTTGCATGATTGGTAGCAGTTAAACAGGGTTAAACTTTTCCTGGCTCTGCCAAGTCTGCTCTTCAAATTTTCCCTTAGAAAGCTCTACTCTTAGAATAACCAGTCTACTCGTTATATTATAAGCATAGCACTTGTTCTCTAAGCTACTCTTCTAAGCAAGCACTCTCAAACTCAAGTAGCACTACATCCACTTACCACCCCAACCACTTCCCTTAAAGGCACAGCACTCTCTTATAATATTCTAGCATGTCGAGTGGTAGATTGCTAGCATCTTCTCCTGCTCAGCTGGTTAATCTGGGAATCTTGAGACAAAATGCTATAATTGTCTCATGTACACAGACAACCCTCTCCTCCTCCCAACAAACACAAATACATGTGAGAGATGCAACTATATAGCCAAACTGGAGGCTGAACTCTCTCAACTCAGGACTGGCAAGACCAGACAGGAGGAGAGGGTAACCACACACACAACAAACCCAGTCACACATAGACCTACTCCAACTGCAAATCAAGCACATAATAACACAAAAACATACTCGGAGGCTCTATTGAAAAACTTACCAAAACAACAGAGGCTCCCAAAGCAGACACCCAAAAATCCACCACCTCAAAACATAACACATGCAACACATACTTCAATAAATTGGTGTGTCAATAAATCACAGCCCTTAAGGCCAAACACTATGCCTGATACACTAGTGGTAGGTGACTCTATAGTCAGACACACTGACATCCCACTTACCAGGCTGAGCAAGGAGAGGGTAACGGTAAGCTGCCTATCGGGGGCTAGGATCTGCCATATAACACAAGCACTCAGGTCACTCAAAAGCAAGTACAAATATGACTCCGTCATTGTCCATGCCGGCGTGAATGACCTGAGACGTACCTCCTTGGACTACATGAAAAGAGACATTGAGGAGCTCTCTGATTATGTAGCCCAGGCTGGTATGACCCTGACCCTGAGCAGCACCCTGCCCTCACCAAGAATGATGCCACAATACAAAGACAAGATGATCAGCTTTAATAATTGGCTCAATTACTGATGTCATTCTAGGGGGATCCAATGTCTGTCTGCTTGGGATGACATGCTGGACAAGCCACGCTGCTTCACAAGGGATGGCTTGCACCTGTCACCACTGGGCTTCTGGATTTTGGCTAAGGTTCTTGCCACCCCCATAGCACCTTTTTTAGGCAAGGCTCAAAAGACGAACCCACCTCCTTAGAAAACAAAAATGGAAAAAAATTAAGGGTAATGCTGCTCAACGCCAGAAGTCTAAATCTCAAGATGCGGGCTCTCAAAGCACTCCTCAGTATGGAGAACATCAATGGCTGTGCTGTAACTGAGACCTGGTTCAAGGCTCCTGAGTGCACCCCAGCACTACCAGGCTTTACCTCGTATCATGCTTTTCAGCCCCAAAACCCGGGCCGAACCACAAAGGGAGGGGGAGTGTCCGTATTCATCAAGGATACCCACACCTCTAGGTTAGTGGTAACTCATGAAGCATCGGAGACCATCCAGGTGCAGCTAACCATAGGCAAAACTGCTATACAGCTGGTTGCATGTTACAGATCACCCTCCCAATCTCAAGAACCCCACTCAGCCTTCCTGAAGACATTGGAAGATATGAATGTCTCATCAAATACCATCATATTGGGAGACTTCAACTACCCTAACATAGACTGGGTGCACTATTCTAGCCCTAACACCATAGCCCAAAGGTTCCTGGAATTCATAAACTCAAACGCAATGGAACAGCTAGTCACCTCTCCCACAAGGGGGGATAATATACTAGACCTGATCATTACAAACATGGGGACAAAATGCTCCACACTGGAAGTATTGCCCTCACTGGTGAGATCTGACCACAAACTAATCACCCTGGATATACATTTACCACCTCCACCCCCAGCACAAAAGACTACAGTGAGAAACTTTTCAAAAGCCGACTTTACACTTCTCAAGACTGAGATGGTATCATTTAAGCCCTCAGGGCCAATGGAAACCACATCTCACAATGCTGAATCCTACACAAATGCTTTCTACGGACATCTCCAAGAATGCATGGATCATGCAATCCCAAATAAAATCAAGACCCTCTCCACCAAAGGAAAGCGTCCTGTCAGGTGGACCACAGCCATAAACAAATTGTATAACAAAAGAAGGAAGCTACTGCAAGACAGAGCAAAATCCCATAAAGGGAAGGCATCTCTGATCAGCACCAGTAGAAAACTACATTCTCTCATAAAAATATCCATAAAGATAACCACAAGGCATTCCTCAGTTATGTTAGAAACCTGGGCGGAAACCCTCAGATATGCTCAGAGTTAGTACACAATGACAAAAAATTTACCGAACCCACAGATATGGCCAACATTCTGGCAGACAGGTTCAGTGCAAACTTCTCCCCTCGCTCACCTCCAAAAGAAGAAATACTCATCCCAGCTGAATGTAACCTCCCTGTCATCTCTGATGTCCAGGTGAGAACCGCCCTCAACAAAGCAAAACACACAGCATCTATGGGACCTGATGGTATCTCCGGCTGCGTGATACGTGAACTCCAAGAGGAGCTAAACCCGCATATAAAAATGTTATTTAACCTTAGCCTTACTACAGGATATGTACCTGAACACTGGCGTACAGCAACAGTGGTACCACTCCACAAGGGAGGCTCCACTACAGACCCTGGGAACTACCGCCCCATAAGCTTGACCAGCCTGGTTTGCAAAGCTATGGAAAGAATTATTATGGAACTCATAAACAATGACATTGGGGACCTACAGACACTTGATCCCACCCAGTTCGGCTTTGTAAAAGGCAGATCTTGCCTTTTGAACCTGGTTGACTTTTTCGAAACAGTCACTAGAGCCATTGATGAGGGCACGGCAGTCCATACAGCCTACCTGGACTTGGCTAAAGCCTTCGACACAATACCCCACTCGGGGATCATAGAAAAGCTAAACAGCTTAAAAGTAAATCCATATGTCACAAGATGGGTTGCAAACTGGCTAAAGAATAGAACCCATAAAGTCAAGATTGCGGGAGCCATGTCATACTCAAAGCCAGTCACAAGTGGTGTCCCACAGGGCTCTGTCCTGGGACCCCTCTTGTTCGGCATTTACTTCTCAGATGTGAAAGCAAACATGGGAGGGTTGTGGCTGACAAAGTTCGCAGACGACTGCAAACTAGGCACCATAGTCTATACCCCAGCTGACACATACATCCTACAGAAAGGCCTCACCAAAACGGACAACTGGTGCCGGAATCACAGCCTTAAACTGAATGCCAAGAAATGTATAGTCATCCCCTTTGGGAAAAACAAAATACTCACAAATTATCACATAGACAGTAACCCACTGAGTACCGAAAAAGTAATCAGAGACCTGGGGACCCAAGTTGATAGTGACCTCTCATTTGACACCCACATTGCCAAAGTGGTTAGAAAGACTTTCTACATTGCCCACCTTATCATGAAGGGGTTCACATCCAGATCAAAGGAGGTCATCGTGCCTCTGTACTCCTCCCTTATCAGGCCCATGATTGAGTACAATGCCCCATTTGGTATGTACATCACCCGGCACTTACAACAGCTGGAGAGACCCCAGAAGTACCTCACCAAGAGGATCAAGGGTTTCCAACTTATGTCATATGCTGCCAGGCTAAAGAAACTCCAGCTCTATTCAGTAGCATACCGCCTGCTCAGAGGTGATCTGTGCCTGACATACAAGGCCATGTCCAACCAGGAATTGATGGACATGCCCCACCTCAAAAAATCAAAATCCATAAGAACCACGAGAGCCAAAGATTTAAACCTCAGTACAAACATGAATAGAACATGCTGGAGGGACAGATTCATAACTCAGAGGCTTCCCATACTCTGGAACAAAATCCCAGTCCATGTTAGGCAGAGCCCCTCATTGACTCTGTTCAAGAGAAATCTTGACGAGTGGATGGGAGATCATAGGTTTACACCGGGGGTCACCCCTGTATCACTACTTAACAGAGGCACAGTAAATTAATTTTAATAAGTAAGGGGGTCTTCAATGTGTCACTACTAGACAAAGGCACAGTATTCTAAATGTATTCTATACACCTTAGTACCACTACATGGGGTGGTGAAAACCACATCTCTAGGGCTAGGCTTGCAAATGCCTCAGGGGAGATAGCCTAGTACTAAACTATGAAACTAAACTATGAAACTATGTGAAGTGATGAGAAGCCAATTTTGAAGAGAAATAGAAAGCTGAAGAGACAAAGGAACCTGGTCTGAGGAAAGGGGGGTCAAACTGTCAAACAGAGGCAGACTTATCAGATAAAGAAGGCTTCTGGGCCACAGAAGTCTGATAAACCTTAGCAGTGGAGTGATGAGAGCAAAGACTGGAGATGAAGGTAAGAGTAATGCCTCATGACAGACCCAAATGCCTACACCAAATATGCATCAGGACTACCTACATTCACATTCTGTAAAGTGGCTAGCCACTGAGAAATATGTCCCAAATAGATAAGGCATGGGTGATTTGTTCGTAACTGCGCAGGCCAGAAATAACCCATGCCTGAGCAATCAAGGCCAGAGCATATCTGGTCATGTATCTGTAATTAAGACATGTCAAAGTAAAATCAGTGTAAACCTTCTTAACAATCCTCTCCATTGCCCTAATACCCTTATCAGAAGGCCGACATTTGGAGGAGGGCAAGAGCTTGGAAGGTTTGTCAAAATAGACTGACCCTACAGCAAGATCAGCAGGACAACACAAAGAAAAACTGACGATCTTCAGTAATGTTAAAGAAGATCACTTAAGAGCAGGAAGCTGAGAATCAGGAAAATTTGAATCAGCAATGAAAGTGACTAACAAGGCAGCCAACACAGAAGGAACCGCAGATGGTTTCAGAGTATCCACCTTAAGCAACTCATAATATGTCCTCTGAATGTCAGTCTCTTGAAAATCCCACTTAAAGTATTCCATCAGTCTGGCAATTCTGCCCCAAAGAACAATTCCTCAAAATGAGACTCAGGGCTAATAGATTCCTCCAA